>NC_065450.1:85074548-85374548 GCF_917563875.1 Diabrotica virgifera virgifera
AGTAGACCTGGATCCCGCGTACAAAAAAAGTTGATTAATAGCAAGCTGAAAATTTGTTAATAGCTTAAGGCAAGGGTATCTAGTAGGACAAACTTTGATGTATGGGAACACTGGAACAGGGGAAGTTTTAATTATGGAACAGGTGAAAAATTTGGAACGTCATACTATGAAAACGTTCCATGTATTTTATCGGACAGAACTTCCAGTTGATTTGTTACCATTTCAGTAAACTTTCATGCAACAATCATACTGGTGTTTATCACTAACTGGGCATTTTAATGAGTTGATCACGAAGAAACGGTCAAATGGCAGGAATCTTGTTGGTTAGTAATAGCAGTCTGATTTTTGCATGAGAGTTTAATGAAAGGGTAACAAATCAATTGGATGTTCTGTCCGACAAAATTCATGGGACGTTTTCGTAATCTGACTTTCCAAATTTGTAAACTGTTCCACAATTAAAGTTTTCCCTATTCCAGTATTCCCGTACATCAAAGTTTGTCCGACTAGACACCGTTAAGCTATTAACAAATTTTAAGCTTGCTATTAATCAACTTTTTTTTGGTACGCGGTATCCAGGCCTACATGTATATATTTTTAGTTTGTGAAAACAGTCATTATAGATAGCAGTGCGTGAAGGGTTTTAACTGTGCGTGAAGTAACAATGTATTTTAAATGGGATTTACATCGGATGTTTTTTGGCACACTTTCATATAATCAAATATCCTTAAGTTTCGCGTTGTCATGGTGATCACATGTGAGCAATAAATTATAACAAACGTTTTGACAGTTTTGTGGTTTGAAAGAAGTTTTAATTTTTAAATCTCAAAGTTCCAAAAAAACAAAATACAAAAAAATTGTAAAAATTATAAAAAAAATATTAAGAAAAAATATACATATACATACAATATATTATTTAGTATTAACATGAATAATGTAATATGACTCCACATTATCGTCACAGACATATTAAGATCATTAAGTGTAGTTTGGCAAATGGGTTACGTTGCCGCAGTCATCACATAGAAAGAAAAAACATTATATTATATCATAGGCAACAATACAGAGGAACAACTAATCTACATGCTAAAGGGACAACAATCTGCGAAAATCGGTTTAAAAATGAATTTAAACAAAACAAAAGTGTTCACAAATCAAAATATCAAAATATAAATAATAAGTGTTGAAGAGTATATTATTATTATAACCTAGATCACACGATCACACTGGGCAAACAGAATAAAATGGCAAATATAACTAGAAGAATCCGAATGATTTGCACTGTTGTTTTGAAAAACAAAAAGATACCAATAAATCTAAAGAAAAGGGTATTCAACAGCTGTATTCTACCAGTTATGACCTATGGAGTGGAGATCATGACACTTAAAGAGTTATCAACTAGTATATTAAGAACAACACAGAGGGCCATCGAATAAGTTGTGCTAGGAGTATCTCTGAGAAATCATGAATGAAATGAGGGCGTGCAAAGCAAGACGAACGTGGAAGACATAATTGGAAGAATTGTGCCAATTAAATGGAACTAGGTAGCACACGTGGCGTGGCATAACAACGCAAGTTGGGTGAGAAACATTGTACATTAGACACTACGTGAGCACAGTAGTCGTAGTAGAAGAAGGCTACAAAAACGATGGCTAGACGACATCAGTGGGGAGAAAATTTCACCAAATAGCACAAAACAGAAAAGAGTGACTCTCCGAGATAAAATAAAAACGAAGAGATCAGGAGAATAACAAGGGTAACTAATGTCATCGAAAGTATATGGAGATGGGCAGGATACATAGCCAGAATAGTAAATGGGCGATGGACAAAGAGACTATTGGAATGAAGACCAAGAGAAAACAAGAGAAGCGTCGGTCGACCGCCCAGAAGATCGACCGACAATTTAATAAGGATAAATTAGGGGATTAGATGCTAAGGGGTACAAGTGACAACATATTGTAAACTGAGTTAAGTGCACAAAATAATACTAGATAGTATTAAAAATTTAGTGGAAGAGAGATACAGGTGAACTAAACTACTGGTGGCGACATATCGCAGATTCTAGTTGACTACTTACAAAATATTTAAAAATAGTTTGTGGCAAACAGGTATAACTACACTTGTATCCGTTTGCCTGTAAGGTATTGGATATTATTTTTGGTGAATCGTTTAGCATATTTGCAAATTAAGCCCTTAAAAAATTATTCAGAATAAGTGAAATAATAACAAAAAATATACCAAGTAATTTTCATAATGAGAAACGTTTAATTTTTACGTAATTTTTCTTTTGTTTTACTTTAAGAAACTCGTAAGATGGCAGATTCGTTAAGTGGCAAGGAGAAACAAGTGCAAAATTTTAAGCAGAGAGGCACAAGTGCGAACGTTTTTTCAAAATTTCAAATATTTTGAATGCAAATAAATACTATCTTTACAAAAGCATTTACAATTAGATAAATCAAATGTATAAAATTAATTCAAGTCTATAAGTCTATATAAGTCTATAAGTAAATAATTCTCTGTAGAATTTACCATGTAAATTTAACTTTAAAGGAAAACCTGAGCAACCTTGCTGGAGATTGGGTAACCAACCCCAATGGAAGGCAAGGTCAGGGCCGACAAGGAAGGGAGAAATGGTCCTCCGAAAAGGGGGTTGGTTATCAGCCTACCTACTGTAAAAACAATCAACGATCACAGAACCGAACAGAAGCCTCGGAATTGGACGGATACACAGATGACGACCCACGCAAAGAAAAGGACAAAGAGACTAAATAAACTACGAATTGGCACTTGGAACATTGCATCGTGGAACAAAAGGGAACAGGAAGTTTTGCAGGAATTGGAGATCCATAACATTGATATATGTGCCCTGAATGAAACAAAAAAGAAAGGGAAAGGAAATGTCAATAAGAACAAATTTATGTTCCTGTACAGCGGTGTAGATAAAAACAAACGAGCACAGGCAGGAGTAGGCCTCTTAGTGCACAATAAATAGAGCAGCAGCATTCAAGAAATAAGATACATCAACGAACACATGATGCTGGTTTGCTTTAAACTTCACCACACGAAACATAATATTATCCCTATATATGTCCCAGATAACAAAAGAAGCAAGGAAGAAAAAGATGCTTTTTATGGACAGCTCCAAGATCTACTGGACACCACAATAGCCGGTAGCAAAACAATAATTTTCGGCGACTTAAACGCCAGAGTCGGCAAGATACCTGTGGCTGGAGTTACACAAAGATTTAACGAAGAAATGCTCAACGATAACGGAGAAAGACTCATAGAACTTTGTTTATTGAATAACCTCTGAATTAGCAACACTTACTTTGACCATCCAATACAGCATAAGATCACCTGGTCAGATACAAAAGGACGTAACTCTATGATTGACTACATTATAACAAATAGACAAATACACCCCAGGGACCAGGGATATAATAGATGTGCGCATTCTATCGTCCGCCAATGTAGGATCCGACCATGGCCTGGTACTAGGGAAAATAAATATAGAAATCAACACACAACGCAAGCGAAATACAAAAGTCGAAGGAAAGTTAAACATAGAAAGCTTAGAAGACGAAGGGACACAAAACTTGTATAGAAACATACTAACAGAAAAGCTAAACAGCCATAACCTAGAGATTAAAAAGTATATAGAAGAAACCTGGAAAATTATTAGAGAAAGTATCTTACAAGCAGCAGAAGAAGCTTTAGGTAAAAGAAAAGTCAACAGAAATAAACGGGAATACAAAACTTCATGGTATGACGAAAGGGTGAAAGCACTAGCAAATCAAAAGAAACAAGCTTTCCTAACATACAAAAGAGTGAAGACACCGGAGGCACGAGACGACTACGTGACAATCAGAAATAGAGTAAACCAAGAAATAGATAACATCAAAAAAGGACACTGGGAGAAATTTACCAAAGATATGGAATACGACCTCTATGGATCATAGAAAAAGGTGTGGAAGATGATAAGGAGACAAAAAACAGAAATGAATGAATTTGTACGAATAGATAACATTACGTAGACACAATGGACTGAGCATTTCACGAAATTATATGGAGAAGGAGAAGAAGAGAGCAGAGAAATAAACATTAATGAAACCCACGATAGAGTACTAATATCAGAAGAGGAGCTACAAGAACGAATAAAAAAATTAAAAAATAGAAAAGCACCTGGTCCTGATAAGATAAATAATGAACTGCTAAAATATGGAGAAGGAACACTACTCAAATGGCTCCTAAAATTATTTGTCGATATAATAAATATCGGAGTAGTACCAGCGGAATGGAAGGAAAGTCTCCTGCTACCGATACTCAAAAAGGTAGACTCGAAAAATCCTGAAAATTATAGAGACATTAGTCTGATGAACAGCACATTAAAATTGTTGACGGCAGTCATAAAAGATAAAATCGAGGAAAAAGCGAACATGGTAGATGAACAACAAGGCTTCCGGAAGAACCGCAGCACAATAGATGCAATTTTTATTAATAGGCAAATAGTAGAAAAGTCTGTTGAATATGGAAAACCAGCATACATGTGCTTTGTAGATTTAAATAGTGCTTTTGACAGGGTGAGGCGACATGACATCTTAAATTTATTACAAGCTGAACAAATAGACCACCAGTAATAAGGCTAATTAATGAAATTAACAAGAACAACAAGACCAGAGTTATAGTGTCAACAGGAGAAACAGAACGCATAGAACTAAAAGGAGGAATCCGCCAAGGAGACTCGCTCAGCCCATTGTTATTCAATATGGTGATGAATCAAATAATTCACGAAGTAAGACAACGACATGGATACCATATGGGAGCGCATAAAATCACGATACTAAGCTATGCCGATGATGCAGTTTCAATATCACAGCAAATAAACTTAATATGAGAATATCAGTAGAAAAAACTAAATGTATAGTGATAAGTAAAGAGCCGCGTAGATGCAAGTTAGAAATAAACGGCAAAATTGTAGAACAAGTAATGAAATTCAATTACCTAGAAATAGAGATCACTAGTGACAGGAATATAAGAACAGAGACCACAACACAAGCAACAAAAGCGGCAAGAGTAAGTGGTTGCCTCCGAGAAACCATTTGGAGAAACAAATATCTGACCACGGAAAGCAAAAAAAAGTATACAAGACAACAGTAAGACCTATCCTAACATATGCAGCGGAGACAAGGACCGATACAAGAAAGACGAAACAACAAATCAACAATATCGAAATGAAAGTATTAAGATCAATAGCGGGCATATCATTAAGAGGTCAAAACGGCAAACAGGTGTATGTTTTCAAAAAACTTTTGATAGTGTGTAAAAAATATATTTTATATCAACTAAGTACTTTCAACACATAACGTGCCATCATCAGAGCTTCCTAAAAGGACATATTTAAGATAAGATTTTTTTCATATAAAAAATGAGTGAAAAACTTACGTCCTCTTAAAATAACTTCATAGAAGAGCAATTGCTTAACAACACAACAAAAAACATGAATACTGGGCAAAAGCCACAGATATAGGGTAATAACCCTTTACAGTGAATAGAATCACATCTAAATTCTTTTATTAATTTATAAAGACAACATGGCTGAGTCAGACCATTTTGAGCCCACGTGAACAGCAGATCAGCTGAGGAAGACTGTCATTTATTAAAATGGTAAAGAAGGAACTACAATCTTATGCGACCTCTATATTCATAAATATTAATTAAAAAATTGAAAATGACTAAAAAGCCATGTATAGGTTAAATGAATTTAAAGTTAAGATACTAAATTTTAAAGTTAAATTTTCAAAAGATTACTATTATTACTATTGAAGTGAAATGTTAACGTGTATATTATAAGTTATCAAAATTCTCCCAAAAACAAAACTGTTATAGTTCGACCAAGTGTAGAAGAAGTTAGATGAAATCAAACCTAGGAGAAATATCATTTGACAAGCTCAGAGTTCCAAAGCTGTTATTTAAAAAAAAAATTTTTAAATTTAAAAAAATCGTATTGATTAATTCAGACAAATAACAAATATGTATTTGTTTAAAAATATGTAAAAAATGAACGAAAACTCAAGAATACCTAAAAGTTTTCCAATATATCATTAAGAGACAGACAAAGCAACAGAAGTATACGAGAACGATGCAAAATTCAAAATATTAACAGGTGGATAAAAACAAGAAAGAAAAACTGGAACTAACATGTAAACCGAATGGAACCAGATAAATTAGCGAACATCTGTAAAAACAACAAGCCGTATAGCAGAAGACCCGTTGGAAGGCCGCCGAAAAGGTGGAAAGACAATGTACAGTCAAAAACAACTGAAACATAATAAGAGGCAGACAAACAGGAGTAATCCTAGTCGCGCGAAGAAGAAGAAGAATTTAATTTTGACTTCGTTTTTCTCAACTAAACCATTTTATCACTTGTACCCCTCAGCATCTAATTCCTTCAAATAAAAACTGGACGAGAGCGGCGCGGGAGAGGCAGGGTTGGAAACAAGGGAAGAAAACTATATTTAGCAGTGGACTTTTGAGACTTGATGATGAGAAAAGACTAAAGAACTCATGGGAGGCTTTTGTCGAGGAGTGAATGCAAATAGGCTGAACAAGAAGAAAGCAACAAGGACATGACAGCAACATCTAAATAAGACCGAAAACATTAACTGTTTACAGTACTAACGATCACTTTAATTTGCTTACTCAGTTTTTGCTACCACATGGCGAGAAAAGCCAAAATTAATGAAAAAGTGACATTCCTTGTTTTTCCCCTGTACTCTTCTTTTTCTTCCTTGTTTCAATCATTACATTATCCAATCTATCTGTTTTTGTATCTCTACAGCAAATATTCAGTCTATTGAAGCTAGCCCGAATACTCACTTGAGATTTAGTGTCTCTCTGCCCATTTGATTTGTTCTTCTGAGCTAAGCCACTCTTCATTTTTGTCTTAAATCTCTTCTCTTCTATTTTTCCCCAATTTCGTCAGTTCTTTCTGTTCAGAAATCTCAATACCCAGAGTATAGGGGTTTCACACCACATCTCAAAGGTATCCATTTTTAGGCGCTCGCGTACGCGAAGAGTTTAAGTCTCTTCCCCGTTTATAAATATTGAGAAAACAAGGGCATTAACCAGTCTCATCTTGATATTTTAAGAGAAACATCTGTTTTTCCAAACTTTAGTTAGGCGACTCATCGCATTTGTCGCAATACCACTACGTCTCCGAACTTCTGCTTCACAGTTACCATCGCTAGTTATACTAGATCCGAGATATACAAAGCTCATGTTAGTCAGTTGAATAGTGTGGAATCTGTCGACCACCATTATTTTTGTCTTAGCTTTATTGATTTTCAGACAAACTTTATTGCTTTTGAACTCAACTCTTCGCAGGAGATCAAACATTTCTTGCTCATTTGCTGCTATAAATGTAGTGTCATCAGCAAATCTTAAATTGGACATTTTCCTACTAGCCACTGTTACTGCACCAGCCAATCCGTCTAAAGCCATCCTCATGACATGTTCACCATAAATGTTGAACATGTCAGGTGACAACACGCATCCGTGTCTAACACCTCTCTCGGTCTTGAATGGTTTGAGAACTTTTGATCTAGTCGTACTGTTTCTATATTGGACTGGTACAGATTTTTAATAACTGTCAAGAGGTGCATTGCTGTGCCCATTTCTATTAAAATGGACCACATATTTATCCAACCTACACAATCAAATGCCTTTTGGTAGTCAACGAAGCATATAATCATAGGTACTTGAAATTCTCTAGGCTTGAGTTTCATGAGTTGTCTCAGGTTCAGGATTTGTTCCCGTGTACCTTTACCCTGTACAAATGCCACTTATTCCTGAAGTATTTGGTAATGTAGATAGGTTTTTAATCTGTTTCTGACTATATGCAAGATGCAACAAGATTTCACTAGCATGTGTTATTAGTGACAGTGTGCGGTAGTTTTCACATCTGGTAGTAGTTCTTTTTTTGTGTAGCGGGATATAAATTAAGGTACGCCAATCAGACAGCCATTTTCCTGTGTTCCAAACAGCGACACAGATAGAATGGATGATATGTAATCATTTGTCACCTAGTAACTGTAGTATTTCACCTGGTATTGAGTCAATTCATGGGGATTTATTTCTCTTTAGTGATTTAATTGCATCTTTGACTTCAGCAAGTAAGATAGTAGGTTCTCTAGGGTAGTCAGAGGGCTACTGATTTTCTGCTGGTACCTCTTTATTTTTATATAGCTCGTCACAGTAGTTTCGCCATGTGTCCAATATTTCGTCAGTATCGGTCTTCAGATTACCTTCCGTAGGAAGGTACATATAGAATTTCGTATATGTACATGCCTTATAATTGTACCATAAGGACGATGAAATACAATATCTTTACTAGGAATATCTAAATAAGGAACACGAATGCTTACCTAAACGTGATATGGAAATAATATTTGGTGATTGTAATGCTAAAGTGGGAAAATAATTTCTGTATACTGCACTAACTGTTACTTTCAGAAAACATAAAGTATTAAAGGATAATGGTCAAAGATTTATTGGATTTGCGATGGAGAAAAAAATGCTGATCTGAAGCACACAGCTAAAACGAAAACAGATATACAAAGGTATGTGGCTCTTCAGATGGAAAAACGGTGAATCAGATAGATCATGTCATGATTAGAAGTAAATACATGTATATCATTCAAAAGAGATAGTAAGTATGAGAGGAATTGAAATATATTCAGACCATTACCTCGTTAAAGTCACATGTGGAGGAAGGCAAAAGAAAAAGTGAAAATGAATAATAAAACCAAGACAAAGTACAATATTGATAAACAAAAGAAGTGATAAAGATGAAAAAGAAACAAATAAAATTCTTCAACCATGTAACCAAAATTTACAAACATACCCAGCACCAAGCCTGGGAACAAATTAAATTGGCCGTAGGAGAAGCTAGAGAGAAAACACATAGTTAAGGGCGAGTATAAGAGAAGTATAAGCAAAGGATTTTATGATGTAGGTTGGCATAAACAAGGATTTACACCAAAAGGATGGCCATTTTCCCATATTGCATATCTCTTATATTCGTGTATAAATCCTTATACATCATGGGATATATTTTACAATAGCATATTTTTTATGAATAACGTATTGCTTCCATCTTTCCCCAAGCCTTTTATTGATGCAGCTGTTATTTGGTCTTCTCTGACTGATTTTCGTAGTGTTAGTCTTTTTATGTCAGCTACTATTTCGTTTTTGAGAATATTAGGATATTTTTCCCTATCTGCGATTATTTTAATTTCGTCCTTCTTCTTTTTGTGGTGCTGCTTTTAATGGAGGTTAGCCATTACACTGGCAAATCTTCGTCTGTCCAACGCGGCTCTCAACAAAGATGTTGAATCAAAAACGGTCCAGTCCTTAGGATTGCCAATACCTTAGTAAAATATCTTAATATATTTTATTAGATAGTTGTGATGAGCTTAGTTTTTGTATTAAGTTCTTCTAGTATTTAATTATTTGTGTGATGTGCGGTCCCATGGTATGCAGAACATTCTACTTTATTGGAGCTTAGCCATTACACTGGCAAATTAGCGTCTGTCTAACGCGGCTCTAAACAAATATGTTGAATCAAAGTCTGACCAGTCCTTAGGATCGCAAATACCTTAATATATTTTAGTAGATAGTTGTGATGAGTTTAGTGTTTGTATCAAGTTCTAGTATTTAAATATTTGTTTCATGTGCGGTCCATGGCATGCGTACGGAACGTTCTAGTTTTATTGGTGGAAAAATTTGAACTATTTTAATTTTCATATCAAAATCAATTTTACTTGAGACTAACTAATAAGATGTTAAATTTCTTGGAAGTCTTGGTTGACACTCGCTGTAGTGATCGAGAATAATTTACCACTATTCCAAAAGTTATCTGTAGCATATTGTTTGTCTATTTTGCGATTTCAGATGATTTCATTGAATGTGTAAATCGTTAACACCGTTTTCAAAGTAAAAAAAGTAATATAAATTATTACTAATTATATGTATTATATTGATTACATCATATATATTTCTATAGTCCGTCCCACCTTGACTTAACAGTATAAGGAACATAGGCCATGCAGTTCTTATGAGAGTTTGAGCGTCGTGATGCTGATTTTATCAAAAAGAATTTGTAATCGAACATTAGAGAGATTAAATTAAAACTGTTTTAGAAAGGCAATCTAGAATTTTAGGATTCATATGCGTAATATATATAATATATCAAATAAACTTTAACGCATAATGAATCCTAAAATTGGAGATTACCTTTTTAAAACAGTTTTAATTTAATCTCTCTAATGTTCGATTACAAATTATTTTTGACAAAATCGGCATCACGGCGCTAAAACTCTCATAAGAACTGCATTGCCTATGTTCCTTATACTGTAACTTCAAGGTATGACGGACTATCTATAGGTTTTTCTATTATGTCTTGATTAGTCTGGCTTATGAATCTCATTTTCTGAGCTACAGATTAGCCATTTTTTGGAGATCTCACTTGACCTAAAAATCAGACTGGGGTTAGTTTCTAACAATACAAAATAACAATAAACAGAAATATCCAGTATTAGATATGATATCACTCGCAGATGGGCCTGTACAAACTGATCAATTTATAGCCCCTCATAAAAATATTAGATCCCTCAAGATATAGCGAACTGGTCCTTAGTATCCTTTGAAGACCCATAAAATGATCACCTCAGATAAGTAAACTCTTCACCTGCATTTTTACTCCAAGGCCCTGATCTCGAATGCGGAAGATCATATGTTTTCGATAGTGAACTTTCTGATAAAAATAGTTTTGAGCATAGATATTATTTCCGGTTTATACGCGAAATAGTCCTTAACTTTGTTATTTAATTTTTCAGAATGTAATCAATGATGAGTTGGTAGTTAGTAGGTATGTATAGAATTTAGTGGAGTTCTCAAATACCAGGCAAACGTTACATTTAATATATCCGGATTTGGATTTGGATAACATTAATGACAACAAATAGAGTAGTCAGGATAGCGAGACACGGTTCCCCAATAGGAAGACGATCAGTGGGAAGACCACGAAAACGATGGAACGACAACTTACTAGAGGCACATTGAAAAAACAGACAGAGTTATGTCTATACAAAAAGAAGAAGAAGAAGAAGAAGAAGAAAAAGAAGAAGGATTTGGATTATTGTTTCAGATTAGAAAATCTTAGCATTTTACATAAATGATGGTTTTGCCTGCCACGGAGTTTAGGTGAGCTAGTGATCAGTTTGCAAATCTCTCCAGGTCTATTTTAAAATCCTGGTTTTATTGCGGTGATGAGTTTGTATACTATCTACGAGTGTATTTCTGCTAATTGGTGATGAGTTTACGTGTACCTCTTAGCTCAATTATCTTTTTATTACTCATATTCAGCAAAGTGTATTATACTATAAACAGCGAATTTTATAGTCATTACCGGATTATGCGCCTCAAAATTAATTGACAGCATTTTTACTTACCTAAATAACAAACTTTACATGCATTTTTCTTGATGCATTGACATTTTTATTGATACTTTACTATACAAACAACCAAACTGTGCCTTTTGTAGCAAAAAACAGATTTTCGTCGTCTATATTATTCCCATTAATGGGATATTACGTTATACTAAAAATTATAGCTACAATATCAGTTCTATAATATGTTGTCGTCTGCTATCCATCAGCAAAATAAACAAACGTAACATTTTTAAATGATTCTGTCAATTACTCAGTAATTGCTTTAACTAATGAGCAATGCTTCAAAAACCGATCGGTGTTCGTACAGCAGCAGGGGAAGTGGAAAAATCCGTGAAAATGAAAAGTGTAACTAACAGAGTATCGCACTTAAGCGTCAATTTTAACAACCATCCCCTATATAAGCTCAATTTGAATAGAGGACGTCGGATATATCCAGTGACGGGGAGAACTTTTTATTAAAGATCTATATTTGGTCAGTGTTACACTAATGGGCGATTTTACCAATGACGAATAATAGTCTATTGAATGAATAAAGTTATTCGACCCATAGAACTGACACATTTACGTTTCACCAAATGTCAAAATGGCGAGGCAATGAAGCACTAAAAACAACTAAACCTACCAATTTTCCGCAGCAAGTAAGCAACATTTTGCATTCGATTCGGGAAAGTGTCAGGAAAGTTTGTGAACAAAATTCATGGTGGTGAAATGAACGTTGCATTTTGTGCATAAATAAAATGCATTTTCAAAGGGCATAGAAAATGACAAATTTTAAACTCGGAAAGTAGTGACAGGAATAAGTTTGTTTCTCCGGGGTATGCCAATGGGGGTAGTAAATAGCTACACTTCATTGTCTCTTGCCAGGTTGTCATCTTTGCATTTCCTCATCAGTTTTGATTTCGTGAATGGGTTATTTATTGCCAGAATAGTCGCTTGGCTAGCTCTGTAAATATTGATTGTCTTAGCTTTAGAGTCTTCATCAATGATTTCATCAATGCATTTCCACCAAAGCAAAAACTTCAGCCTGGAACCCAGTCGTGCTAGATTTATTATAGTTACATATTTGCGCAAAGACTCCTAATCCAGTACCATTGTCAGTTTTAGATCCATGAATGTAACATATTAAGTCTTCATTAATATTTCGTACTTTTTGATCTCTAGATGAAGATCAGTTCTGGTGTCATCATATCTGAGTTCATTATAAAGATGGATTCCTCAAGTATAGTGCAAATAGTGTCTATGTGGCTATTCAATACATAATTCGGCCTCCAAGTATTGTTCGATTTGAGTCTCAGGATGGTCATAAAGGATACTGTCTTCTTCTTCTTCTTCTTCTTTTTGTATAGACATGACTTTGTCTCTTTTTTCAATGTGCCTCTAGTAAGTTGTCGTTTCATCGTTTTCGTGGTCTTCCCACTGATCGTCTTCCTATTGGGGACTGCTTTCATTTCTTTTCCGATATTTTTATTTCTCCATTTTGTGTCATTCAGGCAACCTGCGGCTATGTTTGCTCTATTTACTTGATCTTCCACTTCTGTTTCGAGCCTTCCGTATATAGCTAGATAGTGTGCCTAGGTATTTAAAGTCCATCACTTGTTCTATTATCTGACCTTCCAGCTACAATTTACATCATATTGGATCTGCTGTTATAACCATGCATTTTGTCTTTTTTGAGGAAATTAACATGTTAAATTTTCTGGAGATTATGTTGAATTGGTGCAACATACGTTGTAAATCATCTTCACTTTGAGAGAGTATTGCATCGTCCGCATAGCAGATTATTTTAAGTTGTTTTTCTCCCATTTGGTATCATTTTTTAGTTCTTATTTTTAATTATTATGTCCATGATCAGGTTGAACAATAAAGGACTCAAGAAATCCCCCTCAATTGCCGGCTTCAATTGGGTCAGTTAGTTTATCTTCCACTTTTGCTTTTATTGTATTGTTCTGGTAGATGTTTTCTATCATTTTAATTATTCCCAGCGGTACCTCTCTCGAGTATAACAAGTGGATAACGTCATTTAATGTGACCCTGTCAAATGCTTTCTTAAGGTCCATGAAACATAAATATGCCGGTTTGTTGTATTCCAACGATTTCTCTTAAACTTGCCTCATTATAAATATAGCGTCGGTGCATGACTTTCCCTAGCTAAAACCTTGTTGTTTTTCTGCTAATGTTATAATTTCATTTAATTTGTCTGTTATCACTTTTGTTGTTAATTTTAATGTTGTGTTTAACAAGTTAATCCCTCTGTAATTCTCCGGGTCTGATTTGTCTTCTTTTTTGAAGAGAGGTATTAGGATGCTTGATCTCCATTCTTGTGGTATACTGTTTTGTTTTATTATTTTTTGTATTAGTTTTAATAGTTGTTTAGTTAGATCTTGTCCTTCGTACTTTAGGAGTTCCTTAGATATTCTGTCCTCTCCTGGAAATTTTCTATTTATTAATTTTCTTAATGCTTCCTTTTACCTCTGCCTCCTCGATGTTTATTCCTTCGTTTGTCGTAACTTCAGGTGTTGGTGGTTCATTATCGTCGCCTTTAGCAAACAGAGATCGGAAAAAGTCTGCCCATGATTCCTTTTGAATGTGTTTCGCTTTTATTAATTGGCTCATCTCCTTTCTTTGCCCTCTGATCATTCTCCATACTTCTTTTTGTGTTCCGTAGAATTCGTGTTCCATCTGTTTTGAGAAACTCTGCCAGTGCTTCCTTTTTATTTGCCTCACTAAAGTATTCGTTTCGTTTCTGATTCGTTTGTAGTGGTTGTATACCTGTTGTGTTTGCTTTGTTCTGTATTGTAAAAAGGCTTTCTTCTTTTCTTCGCATTTTATCTTAACTTCCTCTCTAAACCACGGGATTTTCTTCTTTAATATGTGAGTATTCGTTACTTTTCTCTCTCCAAGTGATTCTGTTGCAGCGTCGATTATGTTATCTTTGAGTTTTTGCCAGCTTTCATCGATGTTATCGTTTTCTAATATTCCATTCTCAGCAATCTTCTCTGATATTCTTTTCCTGTATAACTATTCTGTGGATTCCGTATGTAGTCATTCGACTTTGATTTTTGTTTATGTTGGTGCTACCCTCTTAGGTGTAAAATATTTCATAATGATTCCTATTTTACATAATACTAGGCTATGGTCCCTACCTACATCTGCTGAGTTGTGGCATCTTACGTCGATTATTTTTGATGGATGTATATCTCTGTTGGTTACAACATAATCTATCATATATTTTTGTTCACGAGTGATATTGAATGTATATTTGTGTTGGTCTTTGTGGTCAACAAATGTGTTGTTTATTCTACTACTGCCAAAATATATAATTCCAGCGGAGGGAGACCTGTGACAACCTCTAATCAAGCCGTTCCAATACTATCCAAGGTTCCTGTTACCCTCTCTCACCACCCTGTCTGTAGGTGAGTGGTGAGAGAGGTCACACAGAATTCCAAAGCCGCCTTTCACTACCAGAACTAGGTGAACCACAACTGAACAACTGAATCACAAGTAACTGTCGGTCGTATCACTGATGTGTAGACCTAATTAACAGATTGCCCCTGGTTTCAATCCCCAAGTTTTACCTACAACTCGTTCCAGAAGAGTCGCTTAGCCCTATTGGTTATATTGTTAATATGAGTATTCAAATAAAGTTTGAAATCCATGGTTCCCCTATATACTTGACCTCATTGGTTCTTTCCAGTAACTCTCCAAATATTTTTAGCTCACTCAGACCAGTAAGCTTCCTCTTATTTGTAAAGGCTACCAATTTAGTGTTTTCACGAATAGAAAATTCATTCAAAATTCACCAAACGCCCTGTATATTTCAAACAATGGGGCGGAATTTTTTTAATTGTTATTTGGCATTCCCCATAGCGCTCTCCATAATACGAGGTAGGAGTATGTACAGGTCCTCATGACTCACCCTGTACATGTGGATACGGAAAATACATTTTCTCTTTTTCTTTACTTAAACGAGTCAACGATTCAACTTCAAAAAAAAAATAGAAAGCGCGATTAAGAAAAGAACGCCACTGTCAGATAAAAACGAAACCGTGCCAATTTATTTTGATTGCGTCCCCGTCGTTTTGATTTCATTAAGGGTGTCATCTAGTATCGGCGGGGTCTGCAATAAACGAAACATATGGAACATGACATACGTTACTCGTACTCGAATAACGTGCTACATGAGCCGAATATAAAACTAAATTAAATTTTGTATTTTGACATTATACCGGCGATTGTCTGATTATGGCCAACAGTTAAATCCCGAGCGGCTGGATCAAACATCAAACTTTATTTGGTTTCGAGAGATTACTTTTAACAAGAAATAAATGAATGCTCCGGAAATCATTTCAGCGGATTAAAATTAACTGAAATTTCGACATTTTTTCTACTACGGAGTAAATAAAGAACAAATCCATGGTATATTGATATCACAAATATATACATATAGACCGATGACTGAAGGAATGAACACAATTAAAACAATAATAACGAAATCTGCAGAGGAATTTTTTCTAAAAGTGAGTCAATAAAAAAGAAATCCATGTAATATTCATATCACAAATATAAAGGGTGATTCAGTGAAACGGTACGATTTGACAACGTTGCTGACTATAAAATAGAGGAGCCGCGGGCTTGCGACGTAAATGTTGTGAATCTAGAGAGTGGGAAGTTTAGTTATCATGGAGGCGTGCTCTTGTGAACAACGCGAATTTGTTGTGAAAGCTTATTACAAAAATGGTGAAAGTTTTGTGCGTGTGCAACTATTTTCAAGCATTTCATTTACACTACCATTTGCCGCCCCGTTCACAAGACCAAGTTACGAGACTTGGGTTAGGAACTTTTAAAGTAGTGGTTTAACATCGCAAAAAATTGTTGGGAGTGTCAGAATTGCTCGCACACCACAGAATATTGAAGCTGTGCCAAATTCATTACACGCGAGTGCTCGAAGATCCCTGCGACGACTCAAATGTAATGAATTTGGCACCGTTTCAATATTCTGTGGTGTGCGAGCCGTTCTGACACTGCCACTCTTTTCTGTGATATTGAACCACTACTTTCAAAGTTCCTAAACCAAGTCTTAACAGCCATGTTAGACGGAACTCTGCAGCGCGGGGCGGCAAATGGTAGTGTAAACAAAATGCTCGTTGTACACTCACAAAACTTTCACCATTTTTGTAATAAACTTTCACAGCAAATGCGCGTTGTTCACAAGACCACGCCTCCATGATAACTAAATTTCCCACTCTCTAGATACAAAACGTTTACGTCGCAAGCCCGCAGCTCCTCTATTTTATCGTCAGTAGCGTTGTCAAATCGTACCGTTTCACTGAATTACCTTGTATACCTTTGTATATAGACCGATTGGATGACGCTAGACAGACTACAGTTCGCTCAATATTACGTGAGCTCTTTAATCCATTTAACGCAGTGGATTAATCCGCATATATTATTTATCTTTCGATCGGGCTTGTCGTAAATTTTACGACAAAATATGATTGGATACCCTTACATATCACAAAGTTTAGCGCCTTGAGTTTCTGGATTTGTGAGGTTCAATATATTCCTAAATTAACAACGTATCGGGTGTACGCATAGATGTATGATACCAACAAAAATTCCTGGAAAATGGGTTTAGACATTAAAAAGCCTCAGGTTATAACAGATTAGGGATGAAAGCAAAAGTTACAAAGGGCACTGTAGACGAGATGTGTGGTGCTTCATCGGCCTCAAGAATATCAAAGAAATGGCCATGTGTAATCTTTTACAGTCTGATAAATATTGACAGGACAATTGGCGCGTCCAGCAGGACTTCTAAATATCGAAAAGTTCTCCTGAA
The DNA here is from genome assembly GCF_917563875.1 of Diabrotica virgifera virgifera. Lineage (NCBI taxonomy): Eukaryota > Metazoa > Arthropoda > Insecta > Coleoptera > Chrysomelidae > Diabrotica > Diabrotica virgifera. Next base: position 85,091,892 of record NC_065450.1, read on the forward strand.
AAATTTTTCATTGAGCCTAATGAAAGGGCATCTCGTCTTCAGATCAACCATCAGACATTAACCTCAAGATATAAGTGCTTTCCTGAAGATGACTTATAGTCGGGAAGTTGAACGTACCGAGGAAGAACAAAATGGAGACTCTGTAAAGCGCGGTGTGTCCTCACCTTCAATGAAGTGTTGTCAGTCATTTACATCCAAGGAACATTCTGACATTGATGTGGTTTACATAATATATTGTAAAGATGAGATTTTTGATTCTGGCCAATAGTCAGATCCTTTTAAAATATTATATTTTTAAAGTGTTGTTTGATTTTCTTTTTAAAAAATATCAATTGTTAGTTTAAAATATCGTAAAATATTTTTTCTACGAGCGTGCAAAAATGTCTACTTTCGCGCACGCATTTTAGTTTAGAAATTTTTACTTTTCCGCACGCGTGTTACTTTTCCGCACGCGTTTTACTTTTCCGCACGAGTTTTACTTTTCCGCACGCGTGTTACTTTAGATATGTTAATATGGCCTTAAAGTAATTATAATACATGCAATAAACTAATATTTAGATATTATTTACTAATTTATTTCAAATATATCGTATCGTGTTCATGTTTTAATGAAATTAATGCGAGAATTCGATGAAATCAAATAATTTTGACATAATATTCGAAAGTCAAATCAGTAGGCAATAAGAGTGGTTTTGAATCGTCGTCATGAAAACCAAGATCGTCGTCATGCTAACCAATTATGCTGAAAGTTTGGTTTTGACAATTAAATTAATTGATTAAGATTTGGTCATTTTTTAAAGACTCGTAGAAAATAGCCATTTGTATAACAAGGGAGGAAAGTGCTACTTTTCCTCCCGAGAATGAAGTTTACTGCCCGACGCGTAGCGGAGGGCAGTAATCATTCAAGGGAGGAAAAGGCACTTTACTCCCATGTTATACATATGGTTTTCCACCTTCCTCAAATTAATAACAAGTTATTTTTCATTTTTACTTAATTTATTTATGTAACTAACCAACAAAATTTATTAAAACTAAAACTAACAAGTAGGTACAACATATCTGTCAACTGTCAAATATAAGTCAAATTAATAATGTAAACATTGTTAAATCAAAATAACAATTTACTGTTTTTTACCATTCTGCCAAATACAGGGTGTTTAATAAATAAACGTTAAAATATATAGATACTTACGTAATAGAAAATAGATATTGTACAGGGCGACAATAAGTTATATTTCATGAATGAAATACCATGACGTCACTTTATTTTTCATCCCTAGGGAGGAAAAGTACAACTTTGCTCCCTACAATCAGGTCCGGAAAAGTATACTTTCGGTAGAGGTAGGTGGAAAAATATTGTTCCTAACGCTTGCAGAAAGTCTCTTTTGCGCACTCGACTGCTTGCCGAACTCCCGCTTCGCGTCGTTGTAGTAAGAAAGTATGACTTTCTGCACTTGTTAGGAAAATAACTATTTCCACCTACCTCTACCGAAAGTATACTTTTCCGGACCTGATTGTAGGGAGCAAAGTTGTACTTAGGGAGGAAAAGTAAAAGTGACGTCATGATATTTCATTCATGAAATATAACTTATTGACGCCCTGTACAATATCTATTTTCTATTACGTAAGTATCTATACATTTTAACGTTTATTTAAAAACACTCTCTATTTTGCAGAATGGTAAAAAACAGTAAATTGTTATTCTGATTTAACAATGTTTACATTAATATTTTGACTTATATTTGACAGTTGACAGTTATATTATACCTACTTGTCAGTTTTAGTTCTAATAAATTTTGTTGGTTAGTTACCTAAATAAATTAAGTAAAAATGAAAAAATTACGTGTTATTTGAGGAAGGTGGAAAAATCATATGTATAACATGGGAGTAAAGTGCTTTTTCCTCCCTTGAATGATTACTGCCGTCCGCTACGCGTTGGGCAGTAAACTTCATTCTCGGGAGGAAAAGTAGCACTTTCCTCCCTTGTTATACAAATAGAAACTTCATTCTCGGGAGGAAAAGTAGCACTTTCCTCCCTTGTTATACAATAGCTATTTGTATAACAAGGGAGGAAAGTGCTACTTTTCCTCCCGAGAATGAAGTTTACTGCCCAACGCGTAGCGGACGGCAGTAATCATTCAAGGGAGGAAAAGGCACTTTACTCCCATGTTATACATATGGTTTTTCCACCTTCCTCAAATAACAAGTCATTTTTTCATTTTTACTTAATTTATTTATGTAACTAACCAACAAAATTTATTAGAACTAAAACTAACAAGTACGTACAATATAACTGTCAACTGTCAAATATAAGTCAAATTACTAATGTAAACATTGTTAAATCAAAATAACAATTTACTGTTTTTTACCATTCTGCAAAATACAGAGTGTTTTATAAATAAACGTTAAAATGTATAGAAGCTTACGTAATAGAAAATAGATATTGTACAGGGCGTCAATAAGTTACATTTCATGAATGAAATACCATGACGTCACTTTTACTTTTCCTCCCTAGGGAGGAAAAATATTTTCCTCCCTAGGGAGGAAAAGTACAACTTTGCTCTTGTACTTTTCCTCCCTAGGGAGGAAAAGTAAAATTGACGTCTCGGAGGTAATCGTTTATTTATTCTTAACTTCCCTTCATTCACTGTTGTACTATATTCGAGTTTACAGGTAAATTCGACTTACAAGTATAATTTCAATCTATTTCGAAACTTGTAAAGCACCGAGGCATTGGAGCATATCCAGTGTATTTGTAAGGCCGAACCAATGATCGCCTGTCCCCCGGCTGTCTACCAGCGAGTTAAGTCCGCTCTCCAGCCGCAAGAACGTTCCCTCTACTCATACCGACAAAGACGAAGACGAGATCAACGAAACATGATTCATAGTCGGGTACACGTGGGATTATCGTGAGATCTGTTCTAAATATAAACACAGTGAGCGACACATACAATTATGTAAAAATTCTATCGACACATCTTCGTAACATAAGGTTTATATTTTAGCATAATACTCGTACATAATAATATCTGAAATTTGAAAAGAAAAACAGAATCCAAGACAAATTAATATGGGGATGAATTAAGAGAGGTCTGGTAAAATCAGCCAAAAACATTAGAGAAGACATTAAAAAATGAAGGAAACATGGCCCGATGCCGATACCGAATGTAGAACATAATTAGGGGAACGAAGTAAACTAAGATGAAGAATGCTGAAATTAGGATCAAAACGTGGAATACAAAATAATGGCAGTGTATATAAAGAATATACTAAACACAGAATCTTATTCTTCTTTTAATTTTTCTTTTTCTTGTGTAGACATGACTCTGTGTCTATTTTTTCAATGTATCTCTAGTAAGTTGTCGTTCCATCGTTTTCATGGTCTTGTACTGATCGTTTTCGTATTGGGGAACCATCTCTCGCCGTCCTTACTATTCCATTTCTTATCATTCAGTTTATTTGATAATTCTATTCTACTCGTCTGTTTCTTACCCAGTTATTAGTAGGGAGCGGATTTATATGCGATCAATTTTGATGAAATATGCGCATATATATGCGGTAAAAAATTACGAAATATGCGCAAGATATGCACAAAATTCAAAAAATGCGCATTTCGAGAAACCACAAATTTTCTGTTCTATTCTATTCTAAGGGGTTCTTTTATAGGGGAGGCGGCAATCTTATTTATTATCTTTCAAATAAAATCATTTTTTTATAATATATGCAATTTATTCACAGTTTTTACAAAAACTGTTACCAATAGTTACCTATTTAAAATAAAACAACAATATCACTATATATATATATATATATATATATATATATATATATATATATATATATATATATATATATATATATTATTATCTTCGATTATAATTCACTACAATGTGTTTTTACAAATTCTTTACGAGGAAACATATTCTTTGATTAGATAGAATATTTTTATAACTTGAAAAACTCTTTTCAACATCGATAGAAGTAATTGGGGCGTATTTAAAATAACTTGTTAATTTCCGTTAGAAAATCGTAAAACTATGGTTATAGGTGTAAATTCTCTTAACAATAGAATCACCAGAATTATAGGTACCTACTAAATATAATAAAAGTAAATAAAATTCGTATTTCCGGGTAAACCATCCTTCATCACTTTAACATCCTACAATCATTTTATAACGGGTTACTATAAGCACTATAAGTACTTTGAGTAAAGATCGGGTATTTTCTAAGAAAAAATGAAAGGCAGTGAATGAGCCGTCCTCTTCAGGTAGTTCTCGAATTAATAGATACGACAGCCTGTGCGGGGAAATATTTTGTGCCAAATTAAAAAATTTAAAATTTTTTTGGACTTAAATGTTTTTTAATAGGCACAAAATATGCATGTTTCTTTAAAAATATGCAAAATTTAGTAAAGTTCTCAAATATGCGAGATATGCATGCAATATGCATTTAGCATAAAATCCGCTCCCTAGTTATTAGTGTTCTCCAACTTGCATCTCCATGGTATATCTGTACTCCTAGCTCTGTCCAATGGTGTCTTACAATCGATATTTAGAAGGGTTTTCATTTCCGAAGAGATTTCGATATGTTTATTTCTCCATATTGTTTCATTCAGGCACCTGCGGCTCTATTCTCTATTCACTTGATCTTCCACTTCTGTTTCGAGCTTTAGTTTCTGTTAGATAGTGTGACGCCTAGATATTTAAACTTCATCACTTGTTCTATTATATGACCCTCTAGCTTTAATTTATATCTTATTAGATTTGCTTTTATAACCATGCTGTCTTTCTTTGGGAAATTAACATGTTCAATTTTCTGGCAGTTATATTAAATTGGTGCAGCATACGTTGTAAATCATCGTCACTCTTAGGGAGCTCGCAAACAAAAGCAATATCCCTACATCGTATAACATACATTGCGGAAAGATACGCATTGAGTGTCACATCTGGTTTTCGCTGAACGAAATTCCACCGAAAGTCACTGAAGATTCACCGAAAACCAGATTGATATTCAGTGCGTATCTTTTCGCAATGCATTAGGGATGGGAAAAACCTACCGGTTATAACCTAAAACCGGTTCTTTTCCTCTGCAATAATCGGTTTTTGCGGTTGTTTTTTGTCCCGGTTATAACCGGTTTTTTCTTTATGAAATAATAACAGGTGAAAAACCGGATAAGCGGAAAAAATACTGAATTCAGAGCAAAAAATAGGAAAATTTTTCGCACCGAGCCTAAATGAGAAATTTTAAGCTGATTGAAACCAATTTCACAACACTGATGACTGATTTCTATACTGATATGAATTCCAATGAAGTGTCGCAAACTAAAGCGCAATGTAAATGTAACCTATTGGGTATTGGCCATGACTAAAAAAAAAACCGAACACCGGTTTTTGGAATAACCGGTTTTTTTGACCGGTTATAACCGACAGGTTAAACCCTAGGTAAAAAAACCGGTATAACCGAAAACCGGAGCTTTGTCAACAACCGCCATCCCTACAATGCATGCCACATGCGATGTAGGATATTGCTTCGGTATGCGAGCTCGCTGAGAGATTCGTAGTGCATCGTCTGCATAGCAGATTGTTTTAAGTTGTTTTTATCCTATTTGGTATTATTTTTAGTTCTTACTTTTTTTATTTCATCCATGAACAGGTCGAACAATAGTGGACTCAGGAAGTTCCGCTGTCTTAAAGAATGGAAGATATACTTAATTGGTAAATACCATACCAAGTAAGTTTTACAAAACGAAGAAGCACAACAAAACATATCTTGTTGCTAAAGGAAAGAGTATTAAAGGAAAACTATCAATACTAAAATCCAGACATGATATTATTTAGCACTTTAAACGATCATCTAATAAAGTATAAAGGAAGAAACTGTATATATATCACTTAAAAACTAGAAATAAGCAGAAAACTTATTAGAATGATACAAGTTACCCTACTAAAAATAGAAAACCAAATAAAAGTAAATATAGAAGAAATATAGAAAAGTAAAAATAGAAGTATAAAGGAAGAAACTGTATATATCACTTGAAGAACTAGAAATAAGCAGAAAACTTATTAGAATGATACAAGTAACCCTACTAAAAATAGAAAACCAAATAAAAGTAAATATAGAAGAAATATAGAAAAGTAAAAATAGGAGTATAAAGGAAGAAACTGTATATATCACTTGAAGAACTAGAAATAAGCAGAAAACTTATTAGAATGATACAAGTAACCCTACTAAAGATAGAAAACCAAATAAAAGTAAATAATGAGAGCCAAGGCGACCCACTTTCATTTATTCTCCTGGAAAAGTTCTGCGAGAAGCCATAGGCGTAACCAGGATGATCCTAAGGGGGGGGGTTACAACTACTGGAAAGGGGGGGTTACAACTACTGGAAGGTCTCTGAGGGGTATGGTGTTAAGCGTATAGAGCTCAAAGTCCATCCCAATGGGGGGGGTTATAACCCCCAAAACCCCCCTGGTTACGCCTATGCGAGGAGTTGATATAAATAGAGTTCGTAACGAGCGAGAAGCAAACAGGAATTAACACAAATAACTAAAGAGTTAGACAGAAAAAGCCATAAACGAAGAACTATATATCTATGACAAAAACAAAATTAATGGAATCCATAGACCAAGAATACCTAAGAGGAAACTGATTACTAGCACAGACAAACAATAATACATTATAGATTAGATGAAGTTAAGAGATTAGAATATCTAGGAATTATTACAATTAACACAAAAACCATATATAGAAGAAGAAATCCAAAATACACTAATGAAAGCGAACAGGTGTGTTTACGCATTAAATATGTTACTAAGAAATAAATGCATGCCATGAGATATCAAATTGAAAATATACAGAACGGATATTAAGCCTATAGTATGCATCGGAGGCATGGACATTAAATAAAAAATAACAAAAAATAGTGCTTATATGGAAAATATAGGTACTAAGAAATATATTTAAGAAAATATACATAAAACGGCGCTTGAATCTTAAGGCAAATGAGGATCTGATATCTGATAGAGTTATGCGGGGAACCCAGCAGACCAGGAGCAATAAGAACATAACTACTAAGATAGCTAGGACACACACAGAGGATGCCAAAGGTTAGACTACCGGAAATGCTACTGTGAAGTACAATAGGATGATGTCAGAGAAGAGATCGACCAGAACAGTGTGGAAAATGGACGTGGAAGATGATCTACATAAAAAGAATCAACGTCAAAAATTGGCGAATGAAATCAATAAACAAGGATAATGGTAAATCAATGCTATAGGCCTACTATGCTCGACGCGCAAATAAGATATTATTATACTACACGATATATTTATTTTTACAACAAATTTTAGGTCCCCGTTGTGTATCACAGGTGAGACCATTTTATACGAACAATATCGATCCATTCTCAAGGTACAAGGCAAATATGGACTTGGTCCTGAATAAACACCATTTTTCTGCACTCGTGTGCTGTTCAGTAGAACAAATTCTGCTGCTAGCATGGTTGACTCTTATTAACTGAGAATGACGAGTACGTCTTTAGGCTCTATCAGGCTTCAGGTGGTCAGTTCATCTGAATGGTGGGCGTCGTCTGTTCGTAGTGCTTATTGTCTTGGCGTCTACGAGACAATACGTTTTATCAATCGGTTGTCTAATAATCTGCTCTCTAAAAGAGATATCGGATTCGCTTTCTCAAAGGGACATCCAATACCTGGCGCTTAATATCCATCTGAAATCACGCGAATCTTGTTAACTACCTTTTTACGCCAGTCAATGGGAGCAAGAATAGGTATTACCTCCGAATTCTATCCTACTGCATGGATTTTAATGAAATTTTGGGCCTAGCCTCTACTTATCTCCTAATTCAAAGTCTACCCTATGCCGATGTGTGCTTTTATCTTAGGGGTGGTTCCCACCCCTTCTCAGGGGTGGAAAATTTTTTGGTTAAAATTATCACGGAATTCGCTAGGAAACCTAATTCTAAGCAAAAACTATTCTATAATTTTTTTTTAAAACTCAATACTTTTTGAGCTATTCGTGGTTGAAAATTGGCCATTTTCATTGAAACCTAATACCTTTTCGAAAGGTTTTTGTGAATACCTTAAAAACTATGCATCTAACAAAAAAATTATATTCAACATTTTTGTAAGTTATAAAAAACAAAGAGTCACTTGCCTCCATAACTCTTCTAGTTATAATACAAAAGGAGATATGGTAGGTGAAAATAGTTTGTTTTTTTTGTACATTCTCAAATTGGTGTATTCAACGTGAAATAACAGAGAAACGGTCGATTTTAGGTGTACAATACCACCAATACCTTTTGTTGTGCTTGAAAAGACCTTTAAAATGAGCTACATTAAAGGTCCATTACATTAAAACTAAGCGAGATATGCTGCAAACAAAATTGATAACTAATGTGTTTTAAGAACAAATGAGAAGTAATTTTATCCCTCATCCACCAAAATGTAAATGCATCGTTTTTCTTCTACAATACCTTTTACTATAGTGTTATTTCTATGTTCAGAAAGTTGGACGGGTTTAAAATGAATGGTTTTTGAAAAAAAAGATCAAATTTAAGAGAGCATTTTTTAACCCGGGAGTAGTCGCGCTCACTTCTGTAACGTCGATAGTCGCGTGTGAGATTCTATCTCAAAATACGAATTTAAAACAAATTTTCATTTTGAAATATTTTAATCTACTTTTTATATTGAAAATATATATTTCTAACAATTTTATTAAAAAACCTGTGTTAACGGCCACCTGCCAACATCGGCCACCTATCCTAACGGCCAGTTTAAAAATTTCCCAAACCAATTATATGTAGACTACAAAAACTGGCAATAGCGGCCACCTTTCTATATCGGCCAACAGTTCTTTCATTTTTAGTGGCCGTTACTGACAGGTTTTACTGTATTACGAAAAAGGATGAAATGTGAGATTCTATCTAACGGCGCGACTACTCGCGGGTTAAAGCTAATTGGCTCTCCCCAAAGCCATAAATTCCACAAAAAGAAGAAGAAGAAAAAAAAATTCCTACGCATTACTGCACCCTTCCTCGAGGCACTTACGAAATTTTTTCAAAATTGCAAAATTTTTCATTAAGTTATCGCGAAAAAGGGTAAAAATTGAGATTCTATCTCACCGCGCGACTACTCGCGGGTTAAATTTTCTTAAAATTTTTTTTTTCTCCATGTAATTTGAAAATGATAAGAGATACAGTAATGAAAAATAAAAGAAAATTTTTATCTGAAAAACCCTACATTTGTGTGCGGTATATTTTTCTCGCACCTCTTATCATTTTCGAGTTACATGGAGAAAAGGAAGATTTTTAAGAAAATTTAAAAATTCGCTCTATAATTTGATCTTATTTTTTTCAAAAACCATTCATTTTAAACCAGTCCAACTTTTTGAATATATAAATACACTATAATAGAAAGTATCGTAAAAGAAAAACGATGTATTTAAATTGCGATAGATGGGGGGTTAAATATACTTCTCATTTCTTTGAATAAAATCGACATTTAGTATTACCCATTTTAGAGGTCTTTTCAAGGACTATAAAAGTTGTAAGTATCATTATACACCTAAAATCGACCGTTTCTCTGTTATTTCAAGTTGAATACACCGATTTGAGCATGCAGCAAAAAAACAAAATTTTCTTACCTACCATATCCCTCTTTATATTTTAACTAAAAGATTTATCAAGGAACGAATCTCTTTGTTTTTTTTTATAACCTATAGAAATAATTTATACAGTTTTTTGTTAGATGCATAGTTTTTAAGGTATTCACAAAAATCCGTCCGAAAAGGTGTCATTTTTCAATGAAAATGGCCAATTTTCAACCACGAATAACTCTAAAAGTATTGAGTTGTCAAAAAATAATTATAGAACAGTTTTTGCTTAAAATTAGGTTCTCTAGCCTCTTCCGTGGCTATTTTAACCAAAACATTTTTCACTCCTGAGAAGGGGTGGGAACCACCCCCAAGATAAAAGCGCACATCGGCATAGGGTAGTCTTTGTTTCGTGAGAAATTCCCTACTTACTGTGAAAATATCAAGTAAATCGATGTAGTACGATGGAATTCGGAGCCAAATACCCTCATTGACTGCCCTATTTTTGTGAGCGTTAATGTTTGCGTTCAATAAGTGAATACAGGTAACACACGCTGGTCAAAGAGTTTTCTTTTGAGGCATATGGGTAGGTCAAATTGAAATACATAGTTTAATTATACATTTTTAGCTACTCGGACTAGTTCTATGAGAGGTGGGAGCTCACATGTTAGTATAGTATAGTTGATCCAAATAATGGCATAACCCAAACATGCAAAGTGAAAGTTATCCTTCAACACCAAATTATTCTATATGGTCCACATAATGTCCAGAAAAAAGTCACACCATTTTGAGCGTCGGGTTTGGGGGGGGGGAGGGGGGAGAAATCGGTAAATTCATAGTTTTTTAAGTTTTTCGCCAATATTTCTAAAACTATGCAGTTTAGCATGAACAACCCTCTATATAAAATTGTTCTACATTAAATTTTAAATAAAAAAGGCCCTATGCATAATCTTTCTAAAATGAATGGTTCCAAAGTTATGGAGGTAGTATTGTATAACTGGTCCAAAAAAAGGCCTAACCCAAACATCCAAAGTAAAAGTTTTCCTCCAGCACCAAAATGTTCTATATGGTCCACATATTGTACAGTAAAATGTTACACCATTTTGAGCGTCCGGTTTGGGAGGGAGATGGGAGAGAAGCCGGTAAATTAGTAGTTTTTTTTTAAGTTTTTCGTCAATATTTCTAAAACTATGCTTTAGCGTAAACAATGTTATATACAACAATGTTCTACATGAAATTTAAAAAAAAAAATATTATATACATAATAGTTATAAAATCAACGGTTCCAGAGTTACGGAGGGTGAAAAGTCGAGGTTTTTGATACTTTTTATATTTTTTGGGCAATATTTATGATATAATTATACCAAAAACCCAGACATCCAAAGTGAAAGTTATCCTCCAACACCAAATTGTTCTATATGGTCCACATAATGTTAAGAAAAAAGTCACACCATTTTGAGCGTCGGGTTTGGGGGGGGGGGGGAGAGGGTGGGAGAAATTGGTAAATATAAAAAGTATCGAAAACCTACAATTTTCACCCTCCGTAACTCTGGAACCGTTGACTTTATAACAATTATGTATAGAACATTTTTTGTTTCAAATTTGATGTAGAACATTTTTCTATAGAACGTTCCTTACGCTAAATCATAGTTTTAGAAATATTGACGAAAAACGTAAAAAAACTACTAATTTACAGACTTCTCCCCTATCTCCATCCCCCTCCCCAAACCGGACGCTCAAAATGGTGTAACTTTTTACTGAACAATATGTGGACTATATAGAACAATTTGGTGTTAAAGGAAAACTTTAACTTTGGATGTCTGGGTTAGACCTTTTTTTGGACCAATTATACTATACTACCTCCGTAACTTTGGAACCGTTCATTTTAGAAGGGTTATGCATAGGGCCTTTTTTATTTCAAATTTAATGTAGAACAATTTTGTGTAGAGGGTTGTTCATGCTAAACCGCTTAGTTTTAGAAATATTGACGAAAAACCTAAAAAACTACGATTTTGCAGATTTCTCCCCCCTCTCCCCCCCAAACCCCACGCTCAAAATCGTGTGACTTTTTTCTGAAAATTATGTGGACCATATAGAACAATTTGGTGTTGGAGGATAACTTTCACTTTGGATGTCTGGGTTTGGGTCTAACTATACCATACTATGTCTGTTTATCTGTGCCCAACCGGATTTCGGGGCCTATGTACGTATACGACGCAGTCTGCTTAATGTACATCAACAGCAATATTACGATTTAGCACCAGATTAGTCATAGTTTAAGTGACAAAGACAGTTAATGTTTCCTTTCAATTCAGTAAATATTTATTTAAATCTGGAACTTTTCTTGTTGGGACTTCTTTCTGGTACATCCTTAATCTGTGACTTTTACAATTTAGAAGACAACAGACGACGAATAAAGAAAGCGAAAAGACTCTACGATATGCAGTCACATTCCGCTTTCATTCGTCTAGGAAATAATGGTCCGAAAGGAAGTCTTTAGTACTCAAATCTGAGTAAAGATGGAAGTTAAAAGGACAGTTTTGAGAAAGGCAAATTTCCAGAGTGCCTAAAGACTGCCATCATTATTCCTCTTCATAAGGGTGGTAAAATATCTAGTACCTGCAATTATAGACTTATTACACTACTATCGGTACTCTCCAAAATTATTGAGAGACTGATAAAAGCCCGACTTACGTCCTTTCTCGTTGAAAACAACATCTTATCGCAAAATCAGTTCGGCTTTTTAAGTAATAAATGCACCACCGATGCCATGTTTTCTGTACTACATGAAGTTTATCAAGCACTGAACAATAATCTTCACACTGCCACTGTTTTTTTGTGACTACGCCAAAGCTTTTGATTGTGTAAAGCGCAAAATTTTGATAAAAAAACTAAATTTCTACGGAATTCGAGGTATTTCTTTGAATTGGTTCCAATCTTACTTGGATGATAGGAAACAACTGGTTAGAGCAAATGACACAGACTCTAGTCTCAAAAACATTGTATGTGGGTACCTCAAGGATCAGTATTGGGTCCTCTATCTTTTCCTTATCTTTATTAATGATATCACTAGTTTAAAAATCGATGAAAAAATCCTTCTTTTTGCTGATGATACCAGTATCAATTGGAGCAACTCAAATATTGCAACTCTTCATGCTACTATAACTTCTGATCTACTTACAATAAAAACCTGGTCTGACTCTAATTTACTCTCGTTTAACGTAGATAAAACAGTAGCATTATCTTATAAAGGAGCTCTTCAATCTTTACTTCTTAATAACAGCCAGATCAGTACTGTTGATTCTGTAAAATTTCTTGGTATTTTTTTAGACAGCAACCTTAAATGGTCCCTCCATATTAATTTGTTAAGGAAGAAACTATCTTCAGCTTGCTATGCTATAAGATCTGTTTCGAATAAATTCAATTTAGCATCTTCCAAAATAACATATTTTTCTTTGTTCGAGTCACGTTATTCCAAAAACCGGTTTTCGGTTTTTTTAGTCAATAGCCAATCCCCAGTAGGTTACAATTACATTGCTCTTTACTTTGCGATACTCCATTCGAATTGATATCAGTCATCAGTGTTGTCAAATCGTTTTCAGTCAGCTTAAACTTGATCGTTCGCGTGCGAGCGGCGAAAAATTTTCTTATTTTTTTCTGAATTCATTATTTTTTCCACTTATCCGGTTTTTCACCGGTTATTACTTTAAAATGAAAAAACCGGTTATAACCGGGACAAAAAAACAACCGGAAAAACCGATTATTGCGGAGTAAAAAAACGGTTTTAGGTATGGGAAAAACCGGCAGGTTTTTCCCATCCCTAGCTGGAATATTGTATGCGCCACTCATTTTTACGGCGTTTAGCGGTTTTTTTATTCTTGTATCAGGAGTTTTTCAAAGTATTTTAATTAAATGTATGACGTTGAATATAATGTTTCTCGATTACACGTTAAGCGTTATAAATGGTCGCCTCTGTCGCTTTCTCTCCCAAATGATCTAGTAGTTATGACACCATACTTGTAATAGTACAATCCGAGTTCATATCCCAGCCATCCTAATAATTATATCCCGAAAATGAACCCGGATTGCCCAGTTAAACTTAGCGTCGTAACCACTATTACTACATAAACCATTTCGGCGATAATGAATTAATGGATTATTCCTTTGGAGCTAAATAACTTCTGAACGACTTAACCGATTTTGATCACTAAATATTAGTTTGAAACATATTGACAAGTAGTATCTGATGCATCTAACGTCAAGTATGATAACTGAAGCTATTACACGAATTATTGAGCTTGAAAAACCGTTTTTCCCATAAGAAATAAATTTGATCATATTTATGAAGCCTATAACTTAAAAATTCAAATTTTCCCAGATATGAGGTATACACCGTTAGACGCGTCTAGAGTCCTCTACAAACGCTCAGTTATTGGCGCAATTCGTAGGTTGAAATTTTGAGTAATTGTCGAAAGACCAAAGTTTGATTTTTCAGTTTTTCGGCTATACTGAGCCGCGTGTAGGTACGACCTTGATCGCTTAAACAACATTTAAAAGCTTAACTCAACGCTATTTATTTGGCGTATTTGCGGATTTCCTGCCTCACCTTGAACGTAAGATATATACGCATAAAAAATATGCCATTTTGTACCTACCTAGCCCTACAGCTTGCTTGTGGGTAGTCAAAAGTTACAAACTACACCGGTTCTAAATCGGCCCTGACCCCCACTTGAAACGCAGAAAAATAAATTCAGATCGGTGTAACTTTGCACATATATAACAGATTGCACATACATACATACATATCCACAAACATTTTCCCCTTTTTAAATAAAAATTGAGTCATACTTCTCAGCTCGGTAACTTTTGAATAGTAAAACCGATTTTCAATACAAAAAATACGTATAAAGAAATTAAAAAAAAAATCGTATCTAAAATCGCGTTTTTTATATTATTCTATTTAAGATACAATTTTTATATCTTTCCTTTATATATTTCCTTTAACACTTTATTTCTCCGGCACTGGCTGTGGCTTGAACTGCAAAATTGAGATCACGAAACCGGTTTCTTATTACATTAACTCGCAATTAAGTTTACGTGTTTTCAATTCTTCTTCATATGAACCGTGTGGTTAAGATAATGAAGTGGGTTTTTTATAAGGTGCAATTTTCTCAATTTGTAAATCCAGAGATGATTCTCACAATGTTGTAATTAAATACATCGGCATTTAGAACAGTAAATTATGGTTGTTGTTTTATTTGGTGTGTTAAGAAATATTTTGTTTTGTACATAATGTATGAAATGTACCTATGTACGTGGAATTGTGGAATGTATGTAAATATTTTACGTTTATAATGTAAAAAAGCTAAAAGATGAGAAGGTGAAAACCTAATTAAAACGAGAAATAAGAACAAGAGTAGAAGACATAATTCCAACTGAAGATTTTTCTTAAAGTGCCCTCTTTTCAAAATGGGGGTTGGCTACTACAATAATTGCACACTCTTCTCTGTCTTTAGTTGATTTTAGCTGTTCAAAATTTAGCCCTGGCCATTGTCGGATGTTTCTTGGCCACGATAGTCTGTTCCTTTATAGTCCCTCTCTTTCCCTCGATCTTTCCTTTCACTATTAGTGGAGCATATTAATACTTATTAATTCTCAGTATGTGGCCTAGGTATGATTTTTTCTAACTTTCACTGTGTTGAAAAGTTCTCTTTCCTTGCCTATTATATGCAGCACTTAGCACTTCTTCGTTTGAGGTCCCAGCCATAGACGGACGGGCAGAGACAAGACAATGAAAAGACAACAAAGGAAATATTACAGTAGAAGCCGATAGGAATGCGAAAAAAAGAAGGCCCAGAATGAGATGGTTGGATGACGTGAAAGACGATCTGAAAACCATGAACATAAGACAATAGAGAAGAAGGGCACAAGAAAGATCTGACTGGAAGGACATAGCCAGATAGTCAAAGACAAAGACCCATTCAGGGTAATGATGCCAAACGAAGAAGGGGGACTTCTTAATTTGAGGTATGCGATGTCCATGAAATTTTGAGGATTCTCCTGTAGATCCTCATTGAAAAGGCCTCTAACTTATTCAAAATTGATGTTTTAAGAGTCCATGTCTCAACTGCATAGAGAAGAGTCGACCAGACCTAGCATATAGATAAACTAAGTCGAATTTCTAGTTTTATTCGAGAATCACAAAGCAATTTTCTAATTTTTTCGAAAGATCTTTTGGCCTGCTCTATTATCTATCTTATTTCTATATCAGGATTTAGGCTGCTATCGATCCAACATCCCAGGAACTTAAATCTATATTGACCTATTCTAAAATGTCCCCGTTTATTGTGGAAAGTTGAGGTATATTTGGAGTTTTTCGGATTTACATCACTTTGGTTTTTTTAATGTTTATTTTTATACCAAATTGCTCACAGGTCGAGTTGGTCTTGTCGATGAGTTGTTGTAGACCAAAGTCGGAATCCGCAATCAACACCATATCATCGGCTTATCTAATGACGTTGATATTTATGTCATTCACCTTGACTCCATCATTGGAATCCTCCAGTGCCTCTTTAAATAAAAACTCAGAGTAAAGATTAAACAGCAGTGGTGACAGAACACATCCTTGTCTAACTCCTCTCCCAATTTCTACTTCTGCGGATGTGTAACCTTCGATCCTTACTCTGGCGTTTTGCTTCCAGTACAAGTTTTTTTTAGTAATTTTATGTCTTCTTCATCTAACCCAACTTCTTGCCAACGTGGTAATAGTAGGTAGTGTATTAATCTATTAAATGCTTTTTCAAAGTATATATAAAGCATATAAATATATCTTTCTGTTGGTTGTAGTATTTTTTGGCCTGAATTAGTAAACTGAAGAAGGCTTATCTCGTGCCCATGCCATCTCTGAATCCAAACTGATCGTCTCCGATAATTGCTTCGCACTTTCTATAGATTAGATTTTGTACGACTTTTAATAGGACTTTTACTGCATGACTCATACACATAAGTCTTATCAGACGGAACTCATTGCAGTGTTGTAGGTTTGGCTTTTTTGGTAGACGGATGAATATTGACTCTAGCATGTCTTAGCGTATTTTTCCTGTATCATAAATGTGATTGAATAAAAAGGACAAATATTTCGATATTTTCTTCAATTATTAATTTTAAAGTTTCTGGGTATATTCCATCTGGACCTGGGCTCTTATTTGTTTTGAGTTTATTAATGGCATTTATAATTTCAGATTTCATAATTGCTGGCCATTCGATATTGTTGTCCAATCTTCTTGGTTCTTCTCGTATGCCGTTAAAAAATGCTTGTTATAGTTTTCTAATTCTTTCAGTTTATCTTCCGTTGATTCTAGCAGTTTGTCATCAGTGTTCAGCATGGTGTGCAAAGTTGTTCTCTTTGTAGTCGATGTAAACTCTTTAACCTTTTTATGTAAATTGAAATGAAGATACTGGCTACGAATGTACAAAAATAGAGAAGATAATACCGAAAGCGACAGTAAAGACAGTAGGAAAGCAAATAGTAAAAATTGGTGTGATACATTGGGAACTAAAAGCTAGAAGAAAAGCTAAAAAAGATGAATACTTATACTGAATACGACAGAACGTAGGAAGATTTGTGAAGCAGTAAAGACAAAAAGAAGAAAAAAAACAGAAACGAAAAAAAAAAGAAAAACGAGAATACTGGGAAATGAAGTTAAAAGATATAAAAAATCATTAATAAACAAAAAAATTAAGCATTTTTACCAACAGTCCAATTTCACCAAGCAAATCAGAGAAGTGGGCAGAATACCTTGAGGACCTGCTAAACCTAGAGGAAAATTTCAATGAAATAGAATCAAAAACCGGGCTTGAGCAGATCTAATTAGCATCCCAAATGAAATTATTCGTTACTGCTTTACAATTTACTTTACTCATGTATTATTTTTAATACGCTCTGTAAATTTCATTATTTCAAAGTGCATATTTATGAAAGGATTGTAGTTGAAAGGGCATGAACGAGTCACTAATCGTGTTTCTCTACAAGATCCATAAAGATCAGAAGATTTCAAAACATTCTGTGTTCAAATAGTTTTTATATTGGTGGAGATACGTCGGCTAGATACTGGTAGGCTTAACAGGAATTAATAGGCAACTTACAAAATACTTAGCTTAAATTAATTTAGTCCATAGTCACATTGAATTTATAATAGAGAAAGAACAGAATCAATCCATTAATTTTCTAGATTTAAAAATTATCAGACTTGAAAATAAACATCGTTGTCCGTTTTTAATTAACCGATCCATACCATCATCTTATCCTACCTACACAACATAATAGTCCAGAAAGCCATTGCGTATCCGCTAGGAAAAATATTCCGATTCGGATTTTTTGCACAATCTTACTCAAAAAGGACCCCTTTTAACAAATTTGCATGTTGCCAGGACCAAAAGTGGGTCAAAAATTTTTTAAAGGTTTTTTTTCTTTATTTTCCTAAAATTATTTTTTGCATGGAACAAAGTTTTCTTAGGTTTTTTGGATCATTCCAAACAGAAAAGGTATTTAGTGACTTTTCCATAAAGTTGATAGTTTTTGACATATAACCGAATAAAAATTGAAAAATTGCGAAATCGGCCATTTTTAACCTTCAAAAACTATATGAAATACTGAAAATTTGAATGTTACCAAGATAGGTAGATAGTCTTTAAACATCAATTGATGAAATTCCGAAGAGTTTTTTGCAATACAATATTCCAAACTCCTTTGTTTTTTAATTGCTAATCAAGCGTGCGCGTCACTATTTTCCACCGACAGTATGGTGCAAATGAAAGGAATGAATTCGTTATTTCGTAAACCGGCGACTTTAAGAAAAAATCCCGAAACAGGTCGATTTTTATTTTTAAGTTATAATATTGTGGCATATATGGTATACTAGTAACGTCATCCATCTGGGCGTGATGACGTAATCGATGATTTTTTTAAATGAGAATAGGGGTCGTGCGGTAGCTCATTTGAAAGGTTCTTCAATTCTATATTCAGTAATGTAAACATTTACATAATTATTTATACAGGGTGTCCAAAAATTTTTTTTTAAATTAAATTATTTGACAAAAAAAGAAGTAGAAGGACGCCCTGTATAAATAATTATATAAATGTTTATTTTACTAAATAGAGAATTAAAGAACCATTCAAATGAGCTAACACACGATCCCTATTCTCATTTAAAAAAATCATCGATTACGTCATCACGCCCAGATGGATGACGTCACTAGTATACCATATATGCCACAATATCGTAACTTAAAAATAAAAATCGACCTGTTTCGATATTTTTCCTTAAAGTTGCCGGTTTACGAAATAACGAATTTATTCCTTTCATTTGCACCATACTGTCGGTGAAAAATAGTAACGCGCACGCTTGATTAGCAATTAAAAAACAGAGGAGTTTGGAATATTATATTGCAAAAAACTCTTCGGAATTCCATCAATCGATGTTTAAAGAATATCTGCCTACCTTGGCAACATTCAAATTTTCAGTTTTTCACATAGTTTTTGAGGGTTAAAAATTGCAGATTTCGCAATTTTCCAATTTTTAATAGCTTGTAATGTCAAAAACTATCAACTTTAGAGGAATGTCACTAAATACCTTTTCTGTTTGGAATGATAAAAAACCCTAAAAAACTTTGTTCCATGCAAAAAAAGTAATTTTAGGAAAAAACAAAAAAAAAAAAGTTTAAAAAATTTTTGACCCACTTTTGGTCCTGGCAACATGCACATTTGTTAAAAGGGGTCCTTTTTGAGTATGATTGTGCAAAAGATCCAAATCGGAATATTTTTCCTAGCGGATGCGCAGTGGCTTTCTGGACTATAACTTGGCAGCCTAGCATAGCATGTCACATATAATATTAAAGTATCTAAAAGTATATGAATTATTAGTAAACTAGCCTAAAGGAGTAACTGCAAAAATCCCCGCTTGGACTCCCCTACCATAATATGTATCTAATAGATTTTGTTGAAATTTATTTGTTACTTCAGCTATTAAATATGGAAATCATACTGTACTACAAACAATTGTAATAACAAAAACATGTGAGGGGTGCAAATATATTCAGACATTAAATGAAAAAAGACGTATTATTTCAGTTGTAAGGCAATAAAGATGAAAGAAAAATGACAGATTTATTATAAACCAGAGTGTGATAATGTCTAGTGATCATCTGTCAGATTTTAAATTAACTGCTCATAAAATTCTAATGTTACCACGGATTATTACCAGAGAACGGCAGTTCTCGCCAGTGGCGCACACCTACACCCCCTACACGCGACAATATATATACACGAAATTTTCGATTTCCTAATCTGACTGAATTAAAAATTGGGCCAACTTTCATCTTAAAGTTCAGGAAAAGACTCACTTATTTATATGTCAACCATCCATTTTGGTCCAAGGGTGTGGATTTTACGGCCCTTCTTATTTAGGGTCTGTTTTTCGTTCTCGTCCCCAAAACTCCCAAAAAATTCGAAAATTTAACTTCGATCTTCACGGCTTCTAATAGTACTGATCATTACCTTTCCAACGTATGTTTAATTTTAAAAATCGGTTATACCGTTCAAAAGTTACCGAGCTCAGAAATATGAGTCAATTTTTATTTAAAAAAGGGAAAATGTTCGTGGATATGTATGTATGTGTGTGGATAAGTTAAACCGATGTGAATTATTTTTTCTGTGTTTGAAGAGGGAATAAGGACCGATTCATAACCGGTGTAGTTTGTGAGTTTTGACGAGCCATAAGCCAGTTATAGGACTTGGTAGGTACAAAACGGCATATTTTTTGGCGGTATATATCTTCAGTTCAAGAAGAGACAGGAGAACAGTAAATACACCAAATCAATAGCGTGGAGTTAAGCTTCCAAATGGTGTCTAATCTGTCAGGATCAGACGTACACACGGCTCAGTATAGCCGAAAAACTGAAAACTAAACTTTGAAAATTTTGGTTTTTCGACAATTACTCAAAATTTCAACCTACGAATTACGCCAAAAACTGAGCGTTTGTAGAAGGACTCTAGACACCGATTTAACGGTGTATACCTTATATCCGGAAAAATTCGAATTTTTAAGTTATAGGCTTCATAAATATGATCAAATCTATTTCTTATGGAAAAAACAGTTTTTCAAGCTCAATAATTCCTGTAATAGCTTCAGTTATCATACTTGACCTTAGATGCATAAGATAATATTTGTCAATACGTTTCAAACTCATGTTTAGTGAACAAAATCGGTTGAGCCGTTTAGAAGTTATTAAGCTACAAAAGTATAATCCAATTAACGATTATTTCCTAAATGGTTTATGTAGTTGTAGTGGTTACGACGCTAATTTGATCTGGCAACGGGCAATCCAAGTTCATTTACCGGCAATCCCAATATTTTTTTTCAATGTATTTCGAATACAAAAAAAAATCTAGTGTACATTCGATGGACACTAGGTCATTTGGGAGATAATGCGACAAAGGCGACCATTTATAAAGCTTAGCGTGTAATCGAGAAACATTGCATTCAACTTTATACATTTAATTTATAAATAACTTTGAAAAACTTCTGATACAAGAATAAAAAACCGCTAAACGCCGTAAAAATGAGTGGCGCATACAATATTCCAGCTACAAAAGATCTGATATGAATAGTACGTGGCGCGAAAATGTATTTTCATTTTGATTCAAAACAAAATTCTAGTTTTATTTTAAAATATTTTTTCATAATATTTGCTAAATTTGAATTAAACGCGCCAGAAAAGAGTTTCAAAATTCAAACTGTATCAAAGTTACTCTTTTGTGGCGCGTTTTACTTCAAATTGGGCAAATATTATGAAAATATCTTTTAAAACAAAACTAGAATTTTGTTTTGAATCAAAATGAAAATACATTTTCGCGCCACGTAATATTCATATCAGATCTTTTGTAGCTGAAATATTGTATGCGCCACTCATTTTTACGGCATTTAGCGGTTTTTTATTCTTGTAGTTCATTACACACAAAATGAAAAATAAACAAGGAAACTTATAAAAATTGTCATGCGACTGGCAGTTACGACATCTAACAAAACCTTTGATCTAAACATGTCATGCTGGTTACTGAAACACACTTTACAAATAAAAGTCACCTAACCCTATTTAACTACACAATTTACTTTACCAACCATCCAGATGAAAGCACATGAAAGCACAGCAATACTAATAAGAAACAATAAAACATCACGAACTGGAAAAATATATAGAAAATCACCTACAAGCCACTGCAATTGCAATAAAAGGAGTTACTGAAATCACCAAAATATCTGTAGCTCTGCCGTATACTGCCTCCCAACACAACAATAAAAAGACAGCTATGAGATTTTCTTCAAAAAGCTTGGAAACAAATTTATATCGGGTGGCGATTACAATGCTAAAAACACAGTATGAGGTGCAAGAGTTACAACTACTAAGGGTCGTGAGCTACTAACTGCAAGTCATTGCAATAATCTAAACTACTTGTCAACAGATGAACCCATATATTGGCTTTCGAGTCCTAATAAAACACCAGACCTCCTTGACTTCTATATCACAAAAGGAATTGACAACAAATTAGTCACAGCAACATCCAGCCTAGACATGTCCTCGGATCACACTCCAGTCCTTATGAATATGTACTCTTATATAACTCAGAATCCAAATCCACCCGCTTTGAGCAACAAAAAGGCCAATTGGGATACAAGTAACCTCATAAATAACATACAAACAGCTTCATAGGCAGCAACTCCAAACTACAAACAGTCAACAACCAAAGAATCCTGCCCTTCAACACTAAAAGAAAGAATTTCAGAGAAAATAAGGCTAAGCAGAAATTGGCAACAAAATAGAACAGTGAGCAATAAAAATAAATTGATTAAAGCAGCAAGGCAACTAAAAAAAAAAATAAAACTTGAAATAAAAAATGATTTTATACAAAGATACTAAATAGACTACTAAATGAACCTTACCAAATGGAGCTGCCCATACCGAAATTCAAGATAAGATGTTAAGGATGTAATAATGAAAGATATTAATCCTAAAAACTGAAGTCACAAAGTACAGTGGAAAATACAAAAACACAACTAGTGCTCACTCTAATGACTGTTTAGTGTCAACGACGAAGTGCGTCGACTAAAGCGTTTTAAACCTACAGACTTCATAAATAGATTTAAATAAAATTAGTGAAACTTGTAACAGTACAATATTAACTTTGTTTGTTAATTATTATATAAAGGAAGCCTCTCAGTGGAGAGAATACCTACATCTCATATCTTATCTAATAATTATTGTCATAAAATTTACTTATTGTTATGGGTGATAATAGATTGTAAATTAAATGGAGCTAAATAAAAAAATATTATACTACAAACAATTCTAATAAAAAAAAACATGTGAGGGGTGCAAAAATGTTCAGTAATTAAATGAATATGTATTATTTCAGTTGTACGGTAATAAAGATGAAAGAAAAATGACTGAGATTTATTATAAACCAGAGTGTGATAATGTCTAGTGATCATCTGTCAGATTTTAAATTAACTGCTCATAAAATTCTAATTTTACCACGGATTATAGTTCATTACACACAAAATGAAAAATAAACAAGGAAACTTATAAAAATTGCCATGCGACTGGCAGTTACGACATCCAACAAGACAGTTGTTCTATTTTCGGAGTCGTAATTTTTGTTGGGTAAATAATCATAAAGGTTGTAAAAATGCAATAATAATTTAATTTTTTTAATGTAGTTCTATGCATAATTTGTCTCTTTTACAGAAAAAATACTAGATCTTTTTATAGATAAAGTAATAATATTTTCAAAATTGTATCATGTTTTCCAGTACATAATTTTTATCCAGAGGTTTTGTTAACTCGCATATTCTTGTCTTTAATCTGTCCTTCTGACCAATACAGACTAAGAGCTAGAGCCGAAAAATCATCGTCATAAGTAATACTTATGGAGTTTTTCCAGTGGGATACGTCCATTGTATACATATTATTGATAATTATGATCCCTTGCAGGTTGACACCTCAGTGGATACAGGTAGCAGCAATAAGGGGTGAAAGTGGAAAATTAGTGCAGTCACTGAAGGTTTTCACCTTCGATTTCGTTGAAAGTCACAAACTAAAAAGCAAAACAAAATCCGCAAACTCTTTTGACCGTTTCAAGCCACTTTCCAAATCAAAATTTACTTTCGTTTGAACGCTCGACTAGTAGTTTCAAACTAGTAATTTAAGTGCTTGAACGCCATCAAGCAAATGCGCATGATCGGCATGATTCTGATAATTTCAAACTGTCTGAAACTGATGCTAGAACAAACGCGATAATTACATTGCGACTAATAAACACATTGGATAGTAATCAGCCTTGGGAACTGGCAGGATGTAGAGAAGGTTATAACACCGTAGATCATATTATACAAGTAAATAAGAACTCTAATCGAAAAATGAAACGAATAAGATATAACACTCTACATAGATAGCATTAATAATATATTAATCCTTCTGTTCTTTGTTAATTTGAATATTTCGTCGTTCATCCAGTCTGTTTTCTTGTTCTGGTACTCTTTATTGAGTTCATCTTTACTTTTTATTTGTAATACTGTGTCTTTTAAGTTCTTTCAGTGGATGTTTGCATCTTTTTTTTTTTTTTTTTTTTTATTGGAAATTTACCGCATCCACCAAGAGGTGATTAGCGGGAATACAGTGTAGGAGTACAGTTCCAATAACTTACAATCTATAATATAATTCTATGAGTTTTAAATAATTATCAATATTATTATCTATAATTACAGTATGTATCTTAAATTAAGAATACAGTGTAGGTATAACTTCCAGTAATTTAGATTCTATAATATAGCCCTATACATTTTAAATAGTTTGCGATATTGTCATAGTAACCATCTGTGCCTAAAAGTTTGTTGATGTTGTTAGGAATATTGAATCTAATTCGTTCATTTGCAAAAAGTGGACAGTCAATTAAAAAATGTTTTACATTATTTATTTCGTCACAAATTTCACATTTAGGGGGATCGTCTCTTGTTAACAGGTGAGAGTGCGTGTATCTTGTGTGACCTATACGCAGACGTGTGATAACAGTTTGAAGTTTTCGGGCTCGTATTCTCGATAGCCGCGGGTAAACATTATCCTTGATTGTTCTTAAAGATGTCTGTGAATATTTCCATTCTTGGTTCCATTTACACGTGATTAGATTTCTAAAGTACGATTTTATGTCACTCGCGAGATTTCGACACTCCGTTACCTCTGTTTCGACACTTTCCGACACTTTACGGGCGCACTGATCTGCTGCTTCGTTTCCATCGATACCAATATGAGATGGGATCCATATGAAGGTAATGCGTCTGGAATTTTCTTGAGCCTCTTCTAGTTCAGATTTTACCATTTTCTCTAGGGGGTTTTTAGGATACACATGATTTAAAGTTTGTAAAGCACCGAGTGAATCACTTAGGCTCAAGCATTTTGATATTTTGTTTTTGTTGACATGTTCAAGGGCTTTGAGTATTGCATAAAGTTCAGCAGAAAAAATACTGAAATATTTGGGAAGTCTAAAATGATTTTCTGTCATTTCTAAAACAATTGAACTGCTTAGAATTGTAACTTGTGTTTGGACTAAGGTTAGTTTCTTGTAGGCAAATTATTTCTGGACAGTATTCTGATTGGATGATTTGAAGCATGGGTAAACGATGGAACAGTCCATCAATATTCCACTGTAATATAGAGATGAAAATTAGGCATCGGAGGAAGATAATTCACCGTCAGTGATATCTTTACCTAGATAGTGATTCAATTTATTTTTAAGTCGGGTGAAGCGATGTTTCGTAGTTTTGTCTGATAGGTATGGGTAAGATATGGTTAATAGGTTTATTAAACCGGGGAGATCGGTTGTGTATTCCTGGATAATTTCTATAGGTGAATTGTTACCTTGGGTATTTTCAATTAGCATTATTAGTTGATCATAGTTTAATGGGAGTGTTGTGGAATTTTTATTCATGAAAAATTTAAGTGCGTCAGGAGTAGGTGCTGTGCGTTTAGGTTTTTTGGGCTTTTGGATGTTGGTTTGACGTGGTGTTTGAGGGAGAGCAAACGTTGGATTATTAGTATTCAGATTTTCGATGGGAGGGGATAACGTTTCGTCAATACTTCTTTTCACAGATGTACTGGATGATTCTCCTATGATTCCGAGTGAAGCTTGTTGATCCATTACTTCAGAGGTTTTTTCACATGGATTTTTAGTGGGAATGTTCTCTTCGGTGGGAATTATTTTGCTCGCTTCAGGAGTTGGCAGTAGGGTTTGAGGAGTAGAAGAAATTGAAGAAGGTTTTTGAATATTTATGTTGTTTGGATCACCGTCTTCAGCTTGATGTGATTCAGTATGGGAGAAAAGTTGTGTGTTCTGTTGCTGTGGCGTAGATTCGGTGGTGGTGGTTAGGTCATAAGAGATAGTAGAGTTTTGAGATAACACATTGTCTGTCACAAGTTGTGTATGCTGTTGCTGTGGCGTTGATTCGGTAGTGGGAGTTGGGTCATGAGAAAGAGTAGAATTTTGTGATAACACATTGTCAGATGAAGTATTGGGGCAATTTGACGCAACGTGTCCAGCCTGTTTGCATACGAAACATTCCATCTTGTCCGTTGAAAGAAAAATTCTATTATCATTGCCTTCAAATGAAATTAATAAGGAGGTGTGAAGCTCGAAATTATCAGAGGGTGAAAAGACATACACTTGGCGGCGGAAACTGAGGATGTGGGAATATTCATCACCTGGAATTCCTGCTCTAAGGAAAGACACTGGGGAGGCTATTTGAAGACCAAGACTCTTGATTGCATTTTCTGCAAGTTGGTGGGGAATGTAAGGAGAGATATTCGAGATTAATATTCTTTTTGTCGGGGAGACAAGTTTCCTAATACTTAAAATTAGGGATCCGATTTGGATAGTTGGGTGGGACTTCAGAAGTTGATCAACGAGATTTGGGTTGGCTAGATATATGCAGATTCAATTGTTGGAGATTCTGGAAGCAAAGGAAATATTTTTTGGTCCGATGACATCACCAATAGCTTTAACGTAATCTAGAAGTTTAAGGTTTTCTTCTGCGTGAAGGACTATGGCTTGCTCTTTTTTGGGTAGGGATGGTGGTTTCGGCGAAGATTTTGCAGCGTTTACGTACGAAATTGATGTAGTAGCTTGAGTATTTGTAGCACTTTGAAGGGCCATGGTTGAGGTAGAAACTGTAGGATTACTGTGTATGTTTGTACTTGTCATGCAGATACAGACAATAGCTTCGTGTTATATTTTTTCTTTAAATGGTTCTGGTATCAGAATTGCATTCAAAGCCATTATGCTGGATGGTCAGCAAGAACCAGCAAACT
Source organism: Diabrotica virgifera virgifera (assembly GCF_917563875.1). Taxonomy (NCBI): domain Eukaryota; kingdom Metazoa; phylum Arthropoda; class Insecta; order Coleoptera; family Chrysomelidae; genus Diabrotica; species Diabrotica virgifera. The sequence continues at coordinate 85,118,917 of NC_065450.1, forward strand.
GGTGAAACCAGCCGCTGGTATGCACTTTTTATAAATTAAATACAATTTATAATGGTTTAATAATATAAAGAAAGCAATACGTACAAATTTTGTCCAGAAATCACTTTTTAAAATACAGTATTAAATCGAAATCAAATACACTAATTACTACTGATAAGGTAAACTAGATTTTAATTATACTTGGCACAGGTCTTACTCGTATGAATGCTAGAACAAGACTCCATGTTTGCATCTTGATTTTTTCTGCTTTCGATTATTGTAGCTGGCAGTAGTTCTTGACTCATTTTTTTTTCAACGTTAAATTTTGTTTCCTGGATCCTAAAATCAGCCCTATTCTAAATCACGTAGAGCACAATTTATACTCTATCTTAATGATTTGCGTTTGACCAATTTTCTTTATTACTTCTGCTCATGGTCTTGTATAAAACGCTCTAACATCAATTAGTTTCACGTATACTTTCCATAGTTAATGCTTGTTAAGTACGTGAGTTGTCCGATAAGTACTTAGCCTCTCCGCTCAGTGGCGCCACTATCGCAAAAATCTAATATCGTGTAATACATTCTTGTAGACGGCATATGCCAAAATCTCAGCTGAATCGGACTCGTCGTTTTATTTTTACCGCTTGTGTAAGCGGACATGTCAGGGAATTTTGGAAAAATGAAAAAATGGCAATATCGGTCGGTGATTCAACTCTTGTTTTTGGAAGAGAAATCCCGCAGTGCAATCCAAAAGCCCTTGAATGCTGTGTACGGTGACACTTCTCCTTCGATGGCGACCGTTAAAAATTGGTTGAACTTGTTACAACGTAGTCGCACGTTCGGTTTTTAATAAGTCACTCCCAGCTGCCTCGAAAACAGCTACCACGGAGAATAACCTAAAAGAAATCCACGATCTCGTATTAGGCAATCCAAACCACGTGACCTCTGGTTGGCACACAAACTAACAAAGATGTTATGTTTGTATCTATTTTTCATTGTTTATCATCGTATTTTGTCTATTTTGGATTCATTTGGATTTCGTTTCCTGTTTTTGTGAACTTTATAAATTTTACCACAATGCAAAGTGATTATTTAAGGAAATTATTATTGGAAACTCCAGATGTTGCGAGAAAGGTAGGCGAAACAATGTTTATTTACTGTTCATTTTGCCCCGATATTTATCAATAATGATGAATTTTGCAAGCAATAACATTATTTCTTTTATTGTTTTAGATATTTATTGAAGCTGAAAATAATTGGGGATTTAGATCCATACGCAATTCAGTCAGAACTGGATTTTACAGTAAAGTGCAGTCCATCAAGTTACTATTATAGATATTTATACATATCGTGGAGTCTCACAGTTGCTACTCTAAGCAGCAGGTGAAAGCATACAAAAGCCTTCAGGCACATAAATATTGTACAGCTGGATTTGTTTTGAATGGAGTAAAAATTGTTAATGATTTCCTGATTTCCATATTATTTTTGGAAAGGTATGCCTTTATTGTATTTATTCACCATTAAGAAATATATGGATAACAGTATTAGTGTCTTTTGGATAAATTGGTTCTAAATATTAGATTTATTTACGTTTTATATCTGTATGAAACCAGACATATCGTCGTCTTAATCTGTAAACTGCGAACTCCATAATTCTGTGAAAATGATTTATTACTGCCATCTATTTGAATTACTGTCATGATTGTTCTAAAATTATATTAGATGAATGTCTGATTTTAAATAAAATATTCTCAATCATTGTAAAAAAACGCAAATACTCTAATAAAAATAAATTTTTGTAGTTGAAGAATTTCCAAAAAAATAAAATATTTTTTTAGGTGAAGCATTTCCAAAAGCTAATGCTAAACGACTAAATGCTTGGGTGGGGTGATAGCCAGTTCTGATGACATAGCAAATGCACATTGTATGCGTATGGCCGGTAATAGTGAAGTCTGCAGCCATATTGCAGCAATCCTATTTTTAGCTGAGTATGCCCAGGGCAAGACAGACGAAGAAGAACCCAATGCATGTACATATGTTACAGCTACATGGTTTGGAGATAGCAACATAATATGCATTCTCTGATGAAAAACTAATGAGTTTTGAAACTGTTCGGTCAAAGTGCTTGTTGCGCTCACTAAACGTACTGAAATATAAGATGGCTTTGGCATTGTGTTGCAGCGATATGAAAATGGTTATTCATTTTTAATTATAATGTACTTCTTCATCATGAGTAATTATGTATTGGTCTTTTAAATGTGTATTTATTTTTGTAATTAGTATTAACTTGTAATGATAATATACATTTATCGTTTAAGGTATGACTATGTTTTGACTCTAAAATAAATGTTTTAAAAATCGAATCCTGCCTCATTCTGTTAGTAACTACCCATGGATATCACAAATTGGCTTACTGATAGGTTTGTTCGTAGAACGATCAGCAACTCTTGCCAACCATCAGACACATGCGCATTCGTAGTCTATGAATGCTAACTATTAACTGCACAACGCTAACTGTTAACTGCTCATGCATCTGATGGTTGGCAGCAGTTGCTAATCGTTTGTGTCATACTATGAACAAGCCTATTAGGTCTGGATCCCGTGTACCAAAAAAATTGATTAATAGCAAGCTGAAAATTTGTTAATAGCTTAACGGTGTCCAGTTGGACACACTTTGATGTATTGTGACACTGGAACAGGGGTAGTTTTAGTTTTAATTGTGAAACAGTTTGGAAACTCAGATTTGGAACATCAGATTACGAAAACATCCCATATATTTTGTCGGACAGAACATCCAATTGATCTGTTACCCTTTCATTAAATTCTCATGCAAAAATCAGACTGCGATTACTAACCAACATGATTCCTGTAGTTCGACATGGTCTTCGTGTTCTACTCATTAAAATGCCCAGTTGGTGATTTTTTCACCAGTCTGGTTTTTGCATGAGAGTTTAATGAATTGGTAGCAAATCAATTGGAAGTTCATCTGATAAATTACATAAACATTTTCGTAGTTTGACATTCCAAATTTTTAACCTGTTCCACAGTTAAAACTTCCAGTGTTCCCATACATCAAAGTTTGTCAGACCAGACACCGTTAAGCTATTAATAAATTTTCAGCTTGCTATTAATCAACTTTTTTTTGGTACGCGGGATCCAGGTCTATATGGAATAAATAAATAACAAAACAAATTCCCTGTCAAAACTGCATTTATTTTGAATAGAATGAAAAACAAAATAATATTGTTTTAACAAAATAGGGGATAAATGTTAAAATTTAGTATTAATAAAGTTTGTCACATTGGCCTAAAATTAATGTCACTAGTTACGTTAGTGTCACATATAAATAATTGTAATAATATTAATAAAAACCATAATTCCTAGCATGAGTGTGTCCTGTTTTTTGATAATTTAGTTAGGCGAGGAAACAAATGAGTTTCTAATATATGGCTTTTCATCGATTGTCATTTGTTTCGAGCTTCTGTTAGATGTTGTATAATCCGTGTATAATATTACTATACACGGAATATACGACATATGACAGAAGCTCAAACCAAATGACTGTGAATGAAAAGCCCTATAGAGGGAACACGAAAAAAATTAACATTATCCGATCAGCTCGACTTCCACAGTTCACTACTATACAGGTTACAGGCATGTTTTCAGCACTTAAAATCACCAAAAACGAAAAGTTTATAAAGTAATCAATCTAGTGAATGTCTTTAAATACTATATTAAGCTCAAAGTCACGACAAAAAACAAATTAAAATTAACATTAGGTATTCTGATCAGTTGGACTTCCACAGTTCACTATTATACAAGTCACAGGCATGTTGTCAGCACTCAAAATCACCAAAAACGTAAATTTTATAAAATAGTTAATCTAATGAATGTCTTTAAATACTATATTAAGCTCAAAATCACGACAAAAAACAAATTAAAATTAACATTATTCTGATCAGTTGGACTTGCACAGTTCACTATTATATAAGTGACAGGCATGTTGTCAGCACTCAAAATCACCAAAAACGTAAAGTTTATAATATAATTAATCTAATGAATGTCTTTAAATACTATATTAGCTCAAAATCAGGACAAAAAACAAATTAAAATTAACATTATCCCGATCAGTTGGACTTCCACAGTTCACTACTATACAAGTCACAGGCATGTTGTCAGCACTCAAAATCACCAAAAACGTAAAGTTTATAAAATAATTAATCTAATGAATGTCTTTAAATACTATACTACCTCAAAATCACGACAAAAAACAAATAAGAAAAATCAATAATTACATTGAGTTTAGGTTAAGAACAGTTTTGTGTGCCAACCAAACATCACGTGGTTTATCTTTGACAGTTCGATGGATTGCCTAATTGGCAGACCGCCGACTGAAGATGCTAGTGGTGTTGAAAAAGTAACTATTCGTTACAAAGTACTCGTTACTTACGAATACCGAACGTAACGATTACTATACAGAGAGGCAAATCGTTACTTTGATTACTCTGATTACTTAGTTATTTCGTACCAATCGTGTCAGAGCGAGTAACGACTATTATCTACTTTGATTACTTTGAATACTCTGATTACTTCGTTACTTCGTACCAATCGTATAAGAGCGAGTAACGGAGTAACGACTATTGTATCTACTTTGATTACTCTGATTACTTCGTACCAATCGTATCAAAGCGAGTAACGACTACGACTATTGTAGTTGTTATATCGGAATACCTATACAAAATACCTACATACCTACTGAGAAATACGATTCTCGATATAATTCCGCGTTTTCTCACTCCGGACAATAAGCACAACCATGAGACCACTTCAGAGCAGTGTCTGAGGTTGTTTAAGCTTAATGGACACGCCAGGTTTCCTCAACACGACTCTACCTTATTGGCAGAGTCTGCGAGAAGTGTACGGTAAATGGAAGCTGCAATTACAAAAAAAGACATATGTATGTCTTTGTACTCATTTTATAACGCTCAAAAATTACGGGATCTGGATTTCAATGCATATTTTTTTTATAATTCCCGTATCAAAGTTACGCGTGAAGTTAGTCGTATTGATGACAGTTGAGAGAACATGGGCGACCCAAGCGTAATCCAAATGAGTTTCTACGTTGTTTCATAACCGTCGATGAAACACGATAAGGACGTCACCCTGCGAACGTACTCCGAAGAGGACAAGAACTGACCAATCGGCCGGAAAGGTGGTATCCATCATTTTTGGGATTCACAAGGTGTGATCTTTATTCACTTCCTGGAAAAGAGCAAAACGTAGGGGCTTTACTATGCCGTACTATTCGCAGGGCCGCGTTTAGGTCAATTGACGCCCTAGGCAATTCTCTAGTAGCCGCCCTTCAAGCATGTACCATTTTTGCGAAAAAAAATTGCAAGCAGATTTTTTTATAAGAATACATAAAAATTATCATTCCAGTTCGATCACATCAGATTTCTTTCTTGATTTTTCTTTAGAAAAATCATCTATAATGTCGTCATAATTTATCGCCTTTGTTACGGCACTTTCTATGGACAAAATCGACAAATTGTTAAGAAGTTCTTGTGTCATACTTGATCGGAAATTATTTTAATGACTACTTTCAATTCTTGGCATTTTCCAAAATGACCTTTCAGCGGACTCGTTAGTTGGCAACTGGGAGGCACAAATAAATGCGCAAAGCAATATCAAAATTTGGGAAAATATTTTTCAATCCCCTCTTTTTAAATATTTAGATATGTCAATTATTGGTGATTGGTGATTTTATTGTGGTATCCAAATGACCCTTTAAGTGAATGCATTCATGTACTAATTATGTAGGTATCTATTAGTGCAGTCAGTGAGGGTATTTCGCTCCGAATTCCATCCTACTGCATCAATTTACTTGATATTTTCACTGTAAGTAGGGAATAGCTCAAGAAACAAAGTCTACCCTATATTCTATGGCGCTTTTAACTTAGGGGTGGTTCCCACCCGTTCTCGGGGGTGGAATTTTTTTATCAAACTAACACCGGAAGTGACTAGAGCACTTAATTCTAAGCAAAAACTGTTTTATAAATTTTTTTGAAAACTCCATACTTTTTGAGTTATTCGTGGTTAAAAATTTTCCATTTTCATTGAAAAATGACACTTTTCGGAGATTGTTTTTTGGGAATACCATAAAAATTGTGCATCTGACGAAAAAACTATATAAAACATTTTTGTAGTTTATGAAAAATCAGAGAGATTGATTTTTTCATAAATCTTCTAGTTTTAATAAAAAAAGAGATGGTAGGTGAAAAAAGTTTTTTTTGGTGCATGCTCAAATCGGTGGTGTATTCAACTTAAAATAACAGAGAAATGATCGAATTTAGGGGTATAATGCTGTGAATACCTTTTGAAGCGCTTAAAAAGACCTTTAAAACGAGAACTGTTAAATGTCGGTTACATTCAAACTAAGCGACATATGGTGCAAAATCTTATGACTAATGTATTTTAAAGAAAAATGAGTATAAAATAAGAAATAGTATATATAAATATAGAAAAAAAAAGTATATTAACCCCCCATCCACCAGAATTTAAATGTATCGTTTTCCTTCTACAATACCTTTCTACTATAGTATTATTTCTAGAAATAGTATATATAAATATAGAAAAAAAAAGTATATTAACCCCCCATCCACCAGAATTTAAATGTATCGTTTTCCTTCTACAATACCTTTCTACTATAGTATTATTTCTATATTAAAAAAGTTGGACGGGTTCAAAATGAATGGTTTTTGAAAAGAATAAGATCAAATTATAGAGCACATTTTAAAATTTCCTTAAAAATCTTCCTTTTTCTCCATGTAATTCGAAAGTGATAAGAGATGCGTAAAAAATACCTTGCAAAAATGTAGGTTTTCTTTTAGATAACAATTTTATTTTTCTTTCATTACTGTATCTCATTATCATTTTCGAGTTACATGGAGAAAAAGGAAGATTTAAAAAAAAAATTAAAAATGCTCTCTATAATTTGATCTTATTTTTTTCAAAAACCATACATTTTAAACCCGTCCAACTTGTTGAACATAGAAATAACACTATAGTAAAAGGTAGTGTAGAAGCAAAACGATGCATTTAAATCTGGTGGATGAGGGGTTAAAATATACATACTTCGCATTTTATCTTAAAATAAATTAGTCATCATTTTTGTTGCACCATATCTGGCTTAGTTTGAATGTAATCGAAATTTAACATTGCAGTCGTACAGTACTTACAAAAGATATTGATAGCACTATACCCTTAAAATCGACCATTTCTTTGTTATTAAGCTGAACACACCGATTTGAGCATGCACAAAAAAAAATGTCTTTTCACCTACCATATCTCTTTTTATGTTATCACTAGAAGACTTATGAAGGAACGAATCTCTTTGATTTTTCATAAGCTACAAAAATGTTTTATACAGTTTTTTTCGTTAGATGCATAATTTTTGAGGTATTCGCAAAAAACCGTCCAAAAAGGCGACATTTTTCAATGAAAATGGCAAATTTTCAACTACGAATAACCCAAAAGGATTGAGTTTAAAAAAATTATAGAACAGTGCGCCCGCCGCCTTTGCGGTGCTGCCGACGGCCCAATAATCCCTAAATTTACAACTTCTTTCCTTTTTGAATGAATAGTGTTAAGAAAATGGAATTTGTTTTCTAGAAATGAATGCCCACTTATATTCCATTGATCCATTGATGGATGTACGATATACTTAAATGTTATTTGATTTCAATTTTTATAAACAAATATTTTTTGTACTGTATTTTTGCCGCCTTCTCATAATTTGCCGCCCTAGGCAACTGCCTATATTGCCTAATGGATAAAGCAGCCCTGATTATTCGGCCGATTCGATGCCGAATTTCAGAAAAAACAGCCATTATTGTGGAAGAAAAAAGTACTCTTCCACCATGACAACGCTCCGGCTCGCACCTACGCCGTCGCCATGGCCAAATTGGACGAGTCTGTAAGATTTGGCTCTGTAAGACTTCTTTTTGTTTGCAAACTTGAAAAAGTCACTCGAGCAGAAATTTGAGTAGAATTAGCATTTCATTGCCGCCACAGACACTACTTTTCAGGGACGTTTTCTTCTTTAGGGACGTTTTGCGATTTTTGGATAGGGGGAAAGCATTGAATTCGCGATCGTCATCGCGACCGTCGTCGCGACCGTCATCGCTTATGCTATTCATATTATTTGTACAGTCGGAAAAATGAAAGAGTACCCATGAACGATCATATCAGTTACTTATTTTGTATTTTCTGTCTTTTTCTATAAATAACAAACGTTTGTTATAGAAAAGACAGCAAATACAAAATCAGTGATTGATGTGATCGTTCATGGGTATTCTTTCATTGTTTCGACTGTATGAATATATAAATTGTACAGAAATATTTAAATAAAATAAATGTTAAACCTATTTTAAAATGGGGGAAAAGGATCTATTTCGCGACCGTCATCGCGACCGTCATCTCTTCGGTTAAATAAATTTTGTACGTGTCTATATTATGTGTATGTATACATAAATTGTATAGAAGTATTTAAATTTAAAATAAATGTAAAACCTATTTTTGGATGGGGAAAAAGGATGTATTTCGAGACTGTCATCGCGACCGTCATCGCTTCGAAGAAATAAGTTTTTGAAGTGTAAACTTCTTGAGGGACGTTGTGAACTTATTTGATGGGGAAAAATATTAAATTAGCGACCATCATCGCGACTGTCATTGCTTCGACGAAATAAATTTTTGAAGTTGAGATTTTTTTAGGGACGTTGTGCACTTTTTAGATGGGAAAAAAGTAAAGTATTGAATTTGCGACCGTCATCGCGATCGTCATCGCTTCGAAGAAAGAAATTTTTGAAGTAAAATCTTGTTGAGGGACGTTCTGCACTTTTTGGATGGGGAAAAAGCATTAAATTCATGGCTTCGACGACATATATTTTTTAAGTGAAAATTTCTTTAGAGACGTTGTGCACTTTTTAGATGGGGAAAAGTATTGAATTAGCGACTGTCATCGCGACCGTCATCGCTTCGGCGAAATACATTTTTGAAGTGAAAACTTCTTTTGCGGACGTTGTGCACTTTTTGGATAGGGAAAAATTATTAAATTAGCGACCGTCATCGCTTCGATGAAATTGATTTTTGAAGTGAAAACTTCCTGAGGGACGTTGTGCACTTTTTGGATGGGGAAAAATTATTAAATAAGCGACCGTCATCGCTTCGACGAAATAAATTTTTGGTATATAAAATGGTATATATTTATTATAAAATTTAAATTATCCAAAAGGATTTTAAAAATTTCAGAACGATTCCGGTCTTGTTAGACCATCATCAGTGAACACGTCTAAAATGTAATTAAAACTAGCCACATGCAAGGTCTAGTAACCTTTATTACATATTGAAAATCTTAATTTTAAAAAAGTTGTGACACAAGGCCAACTAATGACACCAGTTAGCATCAGTTTGCTGGTAGCTTCCGTAGGACTCGATAGCACTCCGATAGCATTCTTAAATTCAAACTGATATTTAGTTGGATACCTTAATAGATAAAATATGGTATTTTCTCTACCATTGTATTTCTAGAAGATACCTTCTTAAAGAAGAATTGTTTGAGAATCAAACAACTGATTTAATTAACATTTTAAAAAATATTAAGATAAACGTTAGATAAAGTGAAGTTAAAAAAAATTAAAAAGACATGTAGTCGTTGTAAATGTTTGAAATATCGGTAAGTTTTAATCAAAATAGCTGGCATTCTGCAGTCCGTTGCAAAACCGTTGGAACACTTTATATTGCCTTCCAACTATCCGTTTTTAGTGTTTAGGTGGCTGGTAAGGGCGCCTCTTCATGAATAGTTTCTCTGTTGGATAAATTGCTTTTCCAATTTTCATTAAGTCTTAATTTAAAGCTGCTTTTGACCGCTATTACTCCACTGGCCTCTCTGGCTCTAACTCAGAAATAACAAATTCCGGATATTCTCCTAACTTTGAATAATACTTCAAGTATGGTTTAATGAAGAGGGAATTGGCCGACGAGCTCGGATTAGCAATTAACTTCGCTTTGTACGGATTTTTCACTATATTACTGCTTTATAATTTCTTTTGCTTTTTTTGACACATACTCTCCCTCTATATTTTATTTTTCTGCATAAAAACATTTGTTTTAATGAAAGAAAATCTTCTGCAGTCTCCTTGTCTTTTTTTTTAATAACACTAAAAAAATGAGACGAAAGGGATGATAAGAAGCACAAAAGGCCTCAAAACAGATGGGTAGATCACATAAGTGCAGTGGCAGGCAAACAGTGGATGAAATTAGCGCAGATAACGAGTAGCTAAAAAATGATTTCGAGTACTTTCCCCACACATTATTTTTAAATAGGGAATAGGGGTCGTGTGCTAGCTCATTAAAAAGTTTATTCAGTTCTCTATTCAGTAATATAAACATTAACATATATTTATTTATATACGGTGTCCAAAAAACAAGAATGTGTGTGTACTTTGTACGCACGTAAGAAGTTATACTTCTACTACATATTATGTGATTTTTAAAACAATACCAAAAATTTAAAAAAATAAAAGAATAAAACGCACACAAACACATTGAAAAATGCCACGAAGAAAAAATGATTTCTGAACGATAATAATTGTTGACAAAAATTTTAAATACGCATTTTCTGAAAAAAAAATTATATAACAAATATACTTACAATCATAACATGCATAAAAAAACAAAAAAGTAAAACTTGCATCGGGAATTGAACCCTTGGATTTCGTGCCGCTTTGACTCGTAATCGAAGCGTAGACTCACTCGTCCAATCCGACATTATTTATCATGTGGAAAAATACGGTAACTGAACGTTTTACTGTTTGACAGTTGTTAAATTAAATTATGTAGGTTAAATTTTGTGGAAGAAAATATAAAAATATAACAAAACAGTAAGAAAACAATATATTAGATGAAGATTGGTAGAACTTTTGTTGGTAATCAAATTAAGTATGTAAATCAAAGCATTACCTACCTACTAGATAAATAAATCTACGCCAAAAAATCATAATTTAAAAATAAAAATCGAACCTAATTTGGGATTTCTCACTAAAATCCGCATTCTTGAGAATATAAATGTATGTATTTCAACCTAATACAAATGTATAATTACAATATGATTATAATAAAAACTACTTACCAAATTAGAATGAGTTTGCCTTGTCCAAAATAGTCCAAAAGTCCAAAAATATAGGTATATGAAAACTATTTAAAAAGGCAGTATAATTATTAACTAACTTTTGTTTGTTGTTTCTTTTCACACAAATTTTAAAACGCAACAACCATAAATAATCTAACTACAGCTGTGCCACAGCCGCCATATTGAATAATTTTTGACATGCCATTTGAACATCCAATCAGAACAAAGTTATAATGCGCATGCGCCCGGTCGCTAGGTTTTCCCATATAAAAATTTACCCTCTATCGCCGCTAAAGAAGTATAACTTCAAAAATAGTTTAATTAAATTAATTGACACAAAGAGAAGAATGTATGTAATTTATTTAATTCAAAATACATTTTACTACTGTCACAAAACAGAAAAAATGTTTTTTAAAAAATAAACATTGCTTTCCGCTTAATTTCAATGTTCAAGCTGCCATCCATCTGCTTGCTGGTAGATTGAATATTGAATTTAATCGAAAAACAATATTTATTTGTCAAATAAACATTTTTCTCTGTATTCTGTCAGTAGTAAAATGTATTTTGAGTTAAATAAATTGCTTACATTCTTCTTTTTGTGTCAATAAATTTATTTCAAAATATTTTTTCTTGGACACCCTGTATAAATAATGATATCAATGGTAATATTACTGAATAGATAATTGAATAACCTTTCAAATGAGGTAGCACACGACCCATACTCCCTATTTAAAAATAAGGGGTGAGGGAAATGGAACGGAGAGGGTTGACAAATGATAGATGTATGTACCGTAGAAATGTGTCCCCCTTAGATCAAAAATCGACCTGTTTCTTCAATTCGTTAAAACCTAATAAATACTGCCAAATATCGAGGTGGACTGTTTTCTTTGGCCCACTCTGTGTTTGGAAAAACTATTTATACCTCTGTGCCACAGGAATTCAAGCGATCAAAAATAATAATTGCTGTACTAAAACCAGGTAAACCAACCGATAATCCCAAGAGTTACAGACCAATAATCGCTTTGCTTTATGTACATACAAGTACATATAATATAAATACAGTATGGTGCAAATGAAAGGAACAAATTCGCTATTTCGTAAGCTGGTGACTTCAAGAAAAATTCCCGAAACAGATCAATTTTTATTTTTAAATTATGATTTTTTGGCATATTTATATATCATACTAATCTATGATTTTTTTAAATGAGGCTAGGAGACGTGTGCTAGCTCATTTAAAAGGTGATTTAATTCTATATATCAGGGGTGGCCGAGCTTCTTGATAGCCCTAGCCATTTTTCAAAATTTGAAATTTTTCGCGAGCCGCAATTAAGCAATTATCTAAAAAGTGTAAAAAAGGTATTAAATTTTTCTCTAGCTGTTTGGATTTCACAAATTTTAAAGTGAAATAGAATGGTTCGCATCCTTTTTCCAAATATGCAAATAATTCTGCAGCAGCCTTTACTAATTCAGGATACTTTAATTCTTCATCATCCTTCCATCTCTTTCTGAGACGGCCTACTCATCTTCTATCGTCTCTCAAAATCCACTGTCTTGGACACTCTGTCTTCTTCTGATCTACATCATGCCCTCCTCATTTTATCTTAGCTTTTATATGTCTGACGATGTTTTCAGTACTATACACAGTCACCAGTTTATCTTTGCGGCTCCTTCTCCACTATCCTGTCAATTCATTTCTTTGAGGGCCAAATATCATTCTGAGAAATTTGCTTTCAAATACCAGCCGCTTATTTATTTCCCGTTGATATATCACTTCCATATATGTAACAATTTTGCGAATAATTGGCTGTACGGTCTAAATTGAGATTGTCTTTTTAGCAGCTTAGACCTTAATAATGATGGTAGGGAGTGTAATGCTTTGTTCCACGCAGCTATCCTTGCTGGGACCTCTTTTTATATGTGGTTGTCATCTGTAATTACCGCCCTTAGATATTTAAACTCTTTTACTGCTTAGAACTTGTGGTCATTAATAGTTATGTTATGCCTAACTGTTGGTCTTAAATTTTGGGTTACTAGCATGAATTTCGTCTTCTCTTCATTTATTTGAAGGCCCAGACTACCTGTTTCTTCTCGAGCTGTGAAAACACCCCTCTCACGTCTTTTGTAGAATGAGCGCCTGCATCTATGTATATCATTAGCAAACCCCAACAATAGTTTTAATCATTGATTTCCAAATACTCCTGTCAGCTCAGATGATATTTTACTTATTACATATTCTAAGGCCAAATGTAATAGCAACAGTGATAAGGAGTCTCCTTGTCCTGATGTTACACTTACTCTTTTATATTTTTGTTGTCAGTAATTTAAGACATTTTGAAACACAGGAATTAAAATTAATTCAGGTACATTTACTGAGAGCCACAAATAATCCTCCAAAGAGCCACATGTGGCTCGCGAGCTACAGTTTGGCCACCCCTACTATATATAGTAATATAAACAATAATATAAATATTTATACAGGGTGGCCAAAAAAAATTTTGTAACTAAATTAATTGACAAAAAAAAAGAAGAATGTATGTAATTTTTTATTTCAAAATACATTTTACTGGTGTAAGAAACCAGAAAAAAATGATTATTTAAGAAAAAAACATTGCTTTTCGCTTTCGCATAAATTAAATGTTCAAACTTCCAAGGGGCAGGTGGCTGGCCTAACATTTTATCCTTTTCCGTGATAACTTGATGAAAAATTTCGCAACAAAGCTTTTCACTCGAGTGCCTCGAGGATGAGTGCAGTAATGCGCATTTCCAAGGGTAGCAGGCAGCATAACCAAATATGAGTGAAATTGATTCTTAGATAAAATCTAGCGACGCGACTGATAACGTATGTCAAAGTTTTCAAGTACATATAATTTCCTAATATAATTTTCTGGTATTGTGCCTAACATTTTTTTTGTACTCAGATATCTATCTATATATATATATATATATATATATATATATATATATATATATATATATATATATATATATATATATATATATATATATATATATATATATATATATATATATATATATATATATATATAAACGATCTCTATGGTAACTATAAATTAACAGTTGTAGACACTTTGTGCAAAAATTAGCGAGACGTACTAGCGGAATTACATACTGTGGGTATATTTTGGTGTTTGTCCCATTTCTTTGTGTCTGTTATCTTTTATTTGAGCGTTTTTTCCGTTTTCGTGTATCCCCATGTTAGAAAAAGATATTTTTAACATAAGGAAATGTTTCCGGGTTAATTAAAACAAATTTTATTGACACCCTGTAATCATTCTCTTTGCCTTATCCCTATGCGGGGTCGGCTTCCCTAATTGCATTTCTCCACACAATTCTATCTTGGGTCATATCAATGTCAATCCCCTTTACCAACATGTCCTGCCTTATCGTCTCCCCCCAGCTCTTCTTTGGTCTTCCTCTCCTACTCCTTCCAGGGATCTGCACTTCAGCTATTCTTCGTATTGGGTGATTAACGTCTCGACTTTGAACATGACCAAACCATCTTAACCTATGCTCTTTCATTTTGACATCAATTGGTGCTACACCTAGACTTTCCCTAATATACTCATTTCTAATTTTATCCTTCTTTGTCACTTCACTCATCCATCTAAGCATTCTCATTTCCGCCACATGCATTCGCTGTTCCTCTTTCTTCTTCATTGCCCAACATTCAGTTCCGTACATCATAGCCGGTCTTATGGCTGTTTTATAGAATTTTCCCTTCAGCTTTATTGGAATTTTTCTGTCACACAACACACCACTCGCTTCTTTCCACTTCATCCATCCAGCTCTAATTCTACTGCATGCATCTCCATCTATTTCTCCATTACTCTGTAATACCGATCCCAGGTACTTAAAACTATTGCTTTTTACAATCAGTTCACCATCCAAAGATATCATTTTATTTGTAGTAACTCCATCTTTAAATGAACATTCCAAATACTCTGTTTTTGTCCTACTAAGTTTTAAACCTTTTTCCTCCAGAGCTTGCCTCCACTGTTTCAGTTTTTGTTCTAAGTCTCTTTCACTATTTCCTACTAACACGACATCATCAGCATACATTAAGCACCATGGAATGTTACCCTGTAATTTCGCTGTGATCTGGTCCAAAACCAATGAGAATAAATACGGACTAAGCACAGAGCCTTGGTGCAATCCTACTTTCACATGAAATTTATCAGTCTCTCCCACACATGTCCTAACACTAGTCGTTACACCCTCATACATATCCCTCACAATCTCGAGATCCTCTCGAGGAACTCTATCATATGCTTTCTCAAGATCAATGAATACCATATGAGCGTTTGTTTCTTTACTCCTGTATTTTTCCATCAACTGCCTTATAATGAAAATTGCATCTGTTGTTGATCTGCCCTGCATAAAGCCAAATTGATTCACGTATCCGTCTATCAATTACTCTTTCCCATATTTTCATGGTGTGGCTAAGCAATTTTATAGGCCTGTAGTTTGTACACTGTTGTATATCTCCCTTGTTTTTGTAAACAGGTACCAGTATACTGCTTCTCCATTCGTTTGGCATTTGTCCAACTTCCATAATTCTATTAAATAGACCTGCTAGCCACCTTGTTCCTGTCTCTCCCAATGCTCTCCATACTTCCCCAGGAATATCATCTGGTCCTACCGCTTTTCCTTTTTTTATTTTTTTGAAGCGCTTGAGCCACTTCCTCTTTTGTTATTTTGGTGACCATTGCTGCTACTGTCTCCGTTGACTCTACAGCCTGTCTGTCAAATTATTCATTTAATAAGCTGTCAAAGTACTTTCTCCACCTCTTTTTGACATCCCTTTCGTGAACTTTTATTTTATTATTTTCATCTCGGATACATCTAATCTGATTAAAATCTTTTGCTTTCTTTGCTCTCTGTTTGGCTATTTTATATATCTTCGTTTCGCCTTCCCTGGTCTCAATTTGATCGTATAGGTTTGAATACGCTTCTGCTTTGGCTTTCGCTACTGCTTCTTTCGCTTCCTTTTTCGCCACCATATAGTTTTGAAGTCTTTTTCGGATCTGGTTTCTTGCCACTTTTTATATAATTTTCTGTTCTCTTTTATTTTTCCTTGTACTTCGTTTGACCACCACCAAGTCTCTTTATCCTCAAACTTTTTTCCTGACGTTTTCCCAAGTATTTCAATAGCAGTATCTCTAATACTACTGGCCATTTTTCTCCAAATTGTATTAGGGCTTTCTTTCATGTTCCAACATATTTTTTGTACTATTCTTCTCCTGAATAGACCTTCTTTCTCATCTTTTAGCAGCCACCACTTGATTTTTTGTGGTCCTCTCCGATATTTTTGTTTACATAGTTTCGCTTTTTACTTCGATGTCCAGAACAAGCAGCTTATGTTGTTGGCTTACTGTCTCACTAACTATTACCTTGCAGTCCTTGCATTCACGTATGTCTTCTTTCCTTATCATAAAGTAGTCTATTTGGGATTGGTGTTGTCCACTTTTGTAGGTAATAAGTTGAGTTTCTCTCTTTTTAAAGAATGTATTAACAATCGCCATATCCAATGCTGTTGCTAATTCAAGCCTGACAATTCAAGCCCTTTATTGACACCCTGTATAAATATTCATGTTAATGTTTATATTATTGAATAGAAAATTGAATAATCTTTCCAATAAGCTAGCACACCACCCCTATGTTCATTTAAAAAATCGATTACGTCATCACGCCCAGATGCATGACGTCAAACTTCCAATTGACGGAATCGATTTATCTGGAAGTTAAATAGGCGTACACATTTTCTTTCTTCTAACTAAAAGCGCTCTGGAGGTATTTCAAAAAAACTAATTATAAGACGCCATCTTCAAAGAGCTCTATAGCATATCTCAAACATGCTATTCAGTGTACAAGGATAGCCACATGCGAACTAAATGAGAATTTTCTGACAACCTTGTCGCTTTTCACGACGGAGGCCGTGAAAGGTAGTATTAGGCAGGTACTTGTAGAGGATTATCGCTTTTAACTGCTGTGAAATACTAAAGGAGGATTTTATTAATTCTCGATGTGTCTGGCGTAAAAGCTAAACTTAGCTTTAGTAAGTGTAGTCTTTTTAAATAAACCAATTAGGAAAAAGAAGTAATTTATTCTACAACCAAGAGACGGAGAAAACGGTTTGGGAATTAATACCAAAGCGATACTTTCTTCATTTGGTCCTTCGAGCCGGATAATATCTTTAATAAAAATGGATGAGCAAATGAAGAAATATCACTTTGGTATTAATTCCCAAACCGTTTTCTCCGTCTCTTGGTTGTAGAATAAATTACTTCTTTTTCCTAATTGGTTTATTTAAAAAGACTACACTTACTAAAGCTAAGTTTAGCTTTTACGCCAGACACATCGAGAATTAATATTGTACAAAAAAAGTCCCAAATATTAATTTGGACATAATTATGAACTATTATAATTGAAAAAGCAATCGTTTTTTTTAAATATATGTAACATTGACAAATATTTTATTTAGGAATTGTCACTCATTTTTTGAAATAGATTTTTTAAGAAGGCCAAAATCGTGTATTAAATGTGACATAATTTTAGGGGCGTAATAAAGTAAAGATTAGAATTTGGATTATATAATAAAGTTTCAACATTCTCCCCCGCGTTGAAGCATCCCTGCTTCAACTAAATTACACAGTAACAGAAACAGAAAAAACAAAGTGTTAGGAAGAATGTAACAAAACTAGAAATAAGCATGTTGGTCGTTTTAACGTTGAGTTTGATTTGGTAATAAAGAAAGCTTAGAAATGGATCGGATAAACTCTCCGGAAGCCGTACGGAGCTTAACCACACGGACTTTGTCATCCTTACCAGGATATACTTCAATGATGCGCGCCAACGGCCACATCATTGGAGGTACATTATCTTCCTTGAGTAAAACTAGTTTATTTGCTTGCAGGTTAGAATATTCTTCAGCCCATTTAGGCCGGTTCTGAAGGCGATTTAAGTAATCAACCGACCAACGTTTCCAAAAAACTTGTTGAATTTTAGAAATCTGCTGGAAGGTGGAAAGTCTATGTTCGTTTAAATGTGAAAGATCCTTTTCAGGATAAGCGGTGAGAGGAGACCCTATCAGAAAGTGTCCCGGTGTAAGGCAGGTTAAATCTGTAGGGTCATTAGAAACTGGACCTAAGGGCCGAGAATTTAGTATTGCCTCGATTTGACAAAGAATAGTGTTAAACTCTTCTGAAGTGAATAAAGCATTACCCACCAATCTCTTGATATGAAATTTTGCGCTTTTGATGGCGGATTCCCAGATTCCACCCCAATGCGGAGATCGAGGTGGAATGAATTTCCACTTGGTCTCATTTTGTGAAAGAAAGTCACAGATAATATTTACATTATTATTAGCTTTGAAAAATTGATACAACTCATGTAGGACATTTTTTGCACCTAAAAAATTGGTGGCGTTGTCACTATAGATCACTGACGAATTTCCTCTTCTCGAGACAAACCGTTTTAAAGCGCTCAGAAAGGAGTCAGTAGACAGTCCAAGAACTAGCTCTATGTGAACTGCCTTGGTGACCATGCAAACAAAAACCGCAATGTATGATTTTATGAGTGGAGATTTACGAAGCCTTGAGGATTTTATTTGAAAGAATCCTCCGAAATCAATTCCAACTTTCTGAAATGGTCTAGAAACATTTACACGATCAGAGGGCAAACTTGCCATAATCTGTTGGCAGACTTGATTATTGAATCGAAAACACATATTGCAATTTCGAATGATTTTTTTGATCTCTCTGAGCCCATTAAGGGGCCAAAAACGTAAACGAATATTGCTCAGAACGGTTTGAGCACCAGCATGCCCGAGCCGCCTATGTTCGTACTCTAGTATGAGGGAGGTCGTATGATTATGGGGTGGCAAAAGCAAGGGATGTTTCTGTTGGTAGGGAATGGAGGCGTTACAAAGCCGTCCGCCGATCCTCAGCATTGATAATTCATCGAGAAATGGATTTAAAGATAATAATTGTTTATTTGATAGTTGCTGGTTTGCAGAAAGTTCGGAAATTTCTTTAGAAAAATTGGTTAGCTGAACTTGCCGAACTATAAAATATAGAGCTTGGTCCAATTCTTCAACAGTGAGGGAATCAGATTGTTTGTTTCCTTTTAAACAACTGACAAATCTGAGTACATATGCGATAGTACGACGTAATCGAGAAAAAGAAGAAAATTTTTGAAATAATTGTTCCCAAGGAGGTTTTGAGTTGACGTTTGTGAGTATATTGGAACGAGTTTTTCTGTGCTCTGTAATTAGCTGATCAGCTATTGGGGGTTCATCAGAGAATTCTAAAGAATGATTAAGAAGAAAAGCAGGACCGGACCACCACAACTTGTTGTCCAGAATTTCTTTGGCTGATAAACCGCGTGATAGAATGTCAGCACTGTTTTCAGCTGATTTAACGTATCGCCACTGACAATTTTGCGTCAGTTCTTGAATTTGAGCAACTCTATGCGATACGAACACTGACCATTTACTAGGGTGTGCCCTGCAACAACATAAAGCGACCTGAGAATCGGTCCACAAATTTATTGAGTCATACTCTAATTTATTTTCGAAGACTTGTAGAATTTTGTTTACAAGTTTCGCCAGCAAGAGCATAGCGCAAAGTTCTAACCTTGGAATGGTAATTAATTTAAGTGGGGCGACTCTAGATTTTGAAGATACTAAAGAAGAAGAAATATCATTGTCAGAATAAAGAACTCGAAAATAAATGCAAGCACCATAAGCCTCTATGCTTGCATCAGAAAAGCCATGAATTTCTATTTTGCTAATAGTTTTCGGACGAAAATATTGTCTAGCTATTTTTTGTTGTGAAAGCAAGGGGATATGTTCAATAAAATTGTGCCAATCTTTAAGAATGCAAGCGTCGTTTATTACGGTGTCCCAATGAAACTTTTTGAACCATAATTTTTGCATCAGTATCTTACCTTTTACTATAACAGGATTTATCAAGCCTAACGGATCATAACATTGAGCTAAGATAGAAAGTATTTTTCTTTTGGTAACTGGACCGTGCACGATTTCTTGAGGCACGGAAATACAAAGAGTATCTTCTGCTGTACTCCACTTTAGCCCAAGAACTTTACTTGGGACTTCATCTATGTTTATGTCATAATCAGCTTTTTGATTTTCCGAAATGTCTTTGGAAATATTTTTAAGAAAATAATCACTATTTGAACAATATTTATGCAACTCAAACCCATGCTTATTTAAGATGGTATTTAATTGAGAGTATAAATTGAAAAGTTCGTTGTGATTATATGAACCACAAAGGCCATCGTCCATATAGAATTGATTCAGAATTGCGTCAGACGCAAGAGGAAATTCTAAAAAGTTTAGACAAGCAATTTCTTTAAGAACCCTTGTTGCCAAGAACGGGGCTGCATTGGTTCAAAAAACTACAACATCGAGTTGGATACATTTAAAGTCTTCATCAGGGTTTTCTCGCCATACAATGTTTTGAAGAAAAGTTTGTTCCGGGTTCACGAGGACCTGTCGGAACATTTTTTTAATATCTACCGTGAATACAAAAGGAAAAAGTCGAAATCTACATAGAATGTCATAAAATTCTGGCTGGACCTGATATCCCTTTAAACACACGTCGTTTAAGGAATACCCTGAGGAACTTTTGGCGCTGGCGTCCATGACAACGCGCAAACGCGTTGTTAAACTGGATTCTCTAACTACACCTAAGTGCGGAATAAAATATTTATTTTCAGATTTGGCATTTAGCAGAGTTAGGGGTACATAATGAGCATGTTTAAGTTCAATTAATTCATCAATAACTTTTTTATAGTCTTGATAAAAGTTGCAATTAGTTTTAAATTTATTTTCTAAAGAAATGAAACGCTTTCTGGCCATGTAATAAGAATTTCCTAACTTTAGATTTTCTGAAGGTGATTTCAGCAGCAAACTTACTTGAAATCTACCATTTTGTAAAATTTTGGTTGTAGAACGGAATAGGTTTTCAGATGCCTCATCAGCTTCTGAAAGATAGAATTTATTGGGAATTTCCTCGATTTCCCAGAATTTTTTCAAACGGCTGTCTAATTGTAATGTGGAAAGAAGTGAATTAGATTCAGTTAAAACTTCTGAACTACTGTCTGTAACAGATATATTGGATACAGTAAAATGATCAGGAACTGTACCAGCTACCACGAAACCTAAATGAGACTCTTGTAAGACTGGAAGATTTTTGCCAAGCCTGACAAAGTTTGGTAAAATAATATCGTAATAAACATCCAAACCAATTAGAATGTCAATTTCAGAAGGCTTAAAAAATTCGTCGTCTGCTAGAAAGAATTGTTCCGGGATATTTAATTTTTTCACCAGTATTCTTGATTGAGGGAGAGCACAAGTAATCTCGGGTAATACAACTACTGAAAAATGAAATCTTCTTCGACGATCATAATTGGAAAATATGGTTATATCTGACATTTTAGTACAAGTCGAGCCACTCCCTCCTATTCCTGATATATGTACTGACTTGTTATACGTATCTAATTGTAACTTGTTCACAAGCTTCTCTATGATAAATGAATTTTGGGATCCTGTGTCCAAAAGAATTTTCGCTATGCAGAAATTAGCGTTTTTACCAAGTAAGGTTACTTTTGCAGTACCCAGAAGAGTATGACTATTTTTTACTGACTGAACAGAGTGATTCGCTGAATGATTATTTGCGGTAGGGTTATTTTCCGTAAAATTTCTCGAAGGACCTTGAAAATTTGTTATTCCTGAATTTTCCTGTACTGGTTGGATATCCAGAGAACGGGTTTGAAGATTTGAATTACTATCGAGATGAGAAGATGAATTATTACCATTTTGAAAATGAGCAGTATTATCTAAATAAGAACTATTAGATGAGATTAGAGAGCTATGGTTACCTGCGTAGCTATTAGGTTGAGAATTTGCACCATTATTATATAGAGAATGTGAATGACTCTTACTACTAGTCATTGGAGGAGAATGTTGATTTTCGCTGATTTTTATGTGCATTAACGAATTGTGTGGCTTGGAGCAAAAAGAACATTTTTTAGAGGATTTGCACTCTTTCAAATTGTGTTTACCAAAACAATTTATACATAAATTCTTTGCCCTAATAAATTGCAATTTGGAAGAATGAGGTATATCTTTAAACTCAGAGCAAGTGTAAATTTTATGGCCCTCCTTGTTACAGTAGATACAAAGTAATTGAAATTGGCGATTTGAAGTTGCCTCATGCATTGTTGAATGAGATGAGAAATTTTTTCTGGTAGTTTTAGGACTAGCAATTTCAACATTTTCCAGAATTACTGCACGTTTTTCTAAGAATTTTAAGAAATGATTTAAAGTAGGTATTTCATCGTGATTCCTCTCAGATTCATATGCCTTAGCCGATTGAAAATCTAACTTTTTTTTTAGAATGAATATAAGTCAAATAAATTTTCGGAAGTTAAATTCAAATTTTTTAGTGACAAAATATTCTTTTGAATTGTAGTGATTAATTCTCTTAATGTGTCTGACTTACATTTAGAAATATTATTACAATCAAAAATTGCTTGCAAATAAGAATTTATTATGGCGAATTTGTTTTGGTATCTCTTCTTTAAAATATTTAACGCGATTACAAAATTTTCATTAATTATCGGTAATGAATCTATAAGTTGAAGGCTTTCACCTTTTAAATAACTCTTCAAGTACACAAGTTTTTGGACATCTGTTAATGTCTCATTTTTCACTATGAGCGCATAGAAGAGCTCGATTAACGATTGAAAGTCTCTAATATGACCTGAGAATTGTGAAATTTTTATATCCGGAAGACGAACTGCTATTGGAGCACTACAAGAACCCTCACTGGATGAACTAGATCTTATCTGAGAAGGTGCAGCTTTTAATTTATTAACACAAGCGGTTAAATCGCTTACAAGTTTGAAATATTCATTTTCTGTAAACTCTCTATCTTTTTCTTCTTTGCCTGTATTTGATGCAAGGAATTCGATTTCATTTTGTGCTTTTTCATAATCATGAAATATTAAATGAAGTCTACTTAATCGCGTCTCGAACTGGGTAACATCTAATTCTACGTCTTTTTTGGCTATAAACCAGTTAGACATACGAGTAAGAGAAGACTTAGCAATTTTTCTATATTTTTTGAACTCATCCATTTTTATTAAAGATATTGGAACACGAAAATGTCTTTGAATCACAGAATTTATTGATTTTAATGTCTTTGAATAACTGATAGCCAAATAGAATAATGAAACAAAGGGTATGTAAATGGACTTATCTCACCCAGTATATCCTTTTGCTGTTGTGTCGGCGAATAATCTTGAAGAACTTTCCATAAGTTTTATGCTGGTCAAAAATCCGGCTCGATGTAGGCCAAATGAAGAAATATCACTTTGGTATTAATTCCCAAACCGTTTTCTCCGTCTCTTGGTTGTAGAATAAATTACTTCTTTTTCCTAATTGGTTTATTTAAAAAGACTACACTTACTAAAGCTAAGTTTAGCTTTTACGCCAGACACATCGAGAATTAATATTGTACAAAAAAAGTCCCAAATATTAATTTGGACTTAATTATGAACTATTATAATTGAAAAAGCTATCGTTTTTTTTAAATATATGTAACATTGACAAATATTTTATTTAGGAATTGTCACTCATTTTTTGAAATAGATTTTTTAAGAAGGCCAAAATCGTGTATTAAATGTGACATAATTTTAGGGGCGTAATAAAGTAAAGATTAGAATTTGGATTATATAATAAAGTTTCAACAGATTTGTTTATGATAATTCACAGAATGGCAATCCCGCTTGTCATATACAACCATACTGATTCTAACGTTTCAAACGGAGAATAGGGTTAGCCTTAGGTTTTGGCCACACGGACGATTTTTTACGGCGCCGTAAGAGCAGTAAGCGCCGTAAAATTAAGCAGCAGTAAGCGCTGTAAAAAGCGTGGCCACACGTGGATGTAAATTACGGCGTGTCGCGAGATGAAAATACACGTTTTAGGTCGTTGCTTTGGCTAGATGAGCTGCTAGAAATTTCGTTCAGTACGCTGCATACTAGGTACGGCTTTGGTAAGACTTATCGATATTTTCTACGGTGGAATTGTGTTCTTGATAGAATGCCTTCCCAGCATTTTCAAAAAGTAAAAACCGTTATTATTATTAAAAATCTTTATGGGCGTACGATTTGATGGGAAAAGCCAAACCACAAACATACTGTGGAAAATGAAAACAGGAATAGATGTAAATAAAAATTTTAATTCTCGTAACTGTTTTAAAGTCATAAACAGAGTCCTGTTTATAGGACTGGTTATAATTCAAAAATAAAATAATTTCATGAATATTTCTTTATTAAGAACAAGATTACTGATAATTATGTATAAGCAAAATTTTAAAATTTGAAAACAAAATAATTCCGGCGAAATGGGTTTAGTTAGTTTTTTAACGAAAATGTAGCTCGCAGTCAAACACGCTTGTCTGACCACGCACTACGCGACGCGTCCAATAAACATGCGATACGGCCAATAAAATGAATTCATCCCCTCGTTTGTGACACGACGCCAAAGATGTGCCGGTTCGATGTTGCTGCGCGATATTTTACAGCTCAGTCTGGCCATCTACTATTCCCACCATGGCGTGCGTGGGACCCATTTTCGTAAAATCGCCCGTGTGGCCAAAGACTTAGCCTAAGGTAAGACACGCGATAATTTACGGCGCCGCAAGAGCCGTAAAATGAAGCGCGTAAATGGGTGCCCGGGTGAGAGTAGTGGATGGTCAGAGTGAACTGTATAACATCGAATGGGCCCATCTTTGGCGAAGTGTCGAAAACGAATGGACTTGGTACAAATTTGTAGCTCATCTCGCCACAACAACGACCAAAACGTTGTAATTACGTACATCTCGCGACACGTGCCATATTTTTTATCCCCGTCTTGCCATGCTTTTTACAGCGCTTACTGCCGCTTCATTTTACAGCGCTTACTGCTTTTACGGCGCCGTAAATTATCGCGTGTGTGGCCTTAGCCAGGCTTACGGCGATACAACGTAGTCAACGTAAACAGATATGTAGTTTGGGGGTGCATTGGCTGGTCGTTCGTGTAGATGGATACGGACTCGATACGGACGATGCGAGAATGCTTTCTTGAGGTAGGCCAATTTTTTGAGTTCTTCATCTGCTCTTCCTTCCATTTAGCACAAGGTAGAAGCGTCTATGACACACAATGATCTAATGATCTATAAAACAGGCGTGCACAATTCTTGATTGACGTCCAGATTAGGGATGGGAAAAACCTACAGGTTTAAACCTAAAACCGGTTTTTTACTTCGCAATAACCGGTTTTACCGGTTGTTTTTTGTCCCGGTTTTAACAGGTTTATTATTTTTAAAGTAAAATCCGGTTATTAGGTTTTTACGGTGATTAGGATTAGGTTAGGTATTAATTCGGATCCCAATCATAATTATTATTCTCAAGTAATTATTCCAAACAAAACCATAATTCAAATTTTATTTTATTTTATACAATACAGAAGCAAATTGAAAGTGCAATCTCACATCAGCCAGAAACAATTATTAAGTTTTATTATAATATTTCCTTGAAAAGTTATTTGTAATCATATTATTTACATAATAAGTGATCTGGTTGAGTTAGACGCAAACATCATCTATTTTTCACACTTAACTCTTGATATTGAAAGTGGGTGAATGACTTTTTCTCATTACCAAAAATAATGCTCTGATCATGAATATCGAATTATTGATTACGAATACGAATCTCCAAGAATTTCACTACGTTTTCAAAACGATACACTCATACAGGAAGTATTAAATGAGTTAAAATGTATGACCTATTCTACAAATACATATACAAACGTGTTAAAAGTAATGTTCTTTCGATAGTACTAATTTTGATCATATTGATATCGAGTCGAATGGAGTATCGCAAACTAAAGTGTATTGTAAATGTAACTTTGTAACCTATTGGATTAAAAAAACCGAAAACCGGTTTTTCCAAAGACCGGTTTTTTTGCCGGTTATAACCGCTAGGTTAAACCGTAAGCAAAAAACCGGTATAACCGAGAACCGGTGTTTTGTCAAAAACCGCCATCCCTAGTCCAGATATCGCCGTGTGAGAACATTTAGTGCAAATAATGCTTCTCTACTGCCTAGTCCTTTTCTGAATCCTAACTGTTTCTAGCTAATATCAAGTTCCAACTTTCTGTAAAGACGATTATGAATGATATTTTTTATCAACACCTTAAACAAATGACTCATTAACAAGATTGATTAATGATCAAAATGTTCTTTTGCATTAGCTGTTTTTGGTATGGGAATGAATGTGGATAACAGCCATTCTTCAGCAATCATACCAGTATGGCGTTAAACAGATGTAACATTATTGAAAGATATAGTTTATATTTAAAGGTTTTTTTAAAATAGTATCTCAATAGTAGTTTCACAGTTACATTAAGGGCAGCGTAGTTGTGCTGACCATGTGATTTGCGTTAAATCAGATAAGGCAAATTAACATTCTCGACTGCAGATAGTTCCAACAGCGAATTAAAAGAATGCAAATTTGAAGCAATTTTGACCAATTACCATTCTCGGTAGCGTTGCCAATTTTCCAATTTCCACTTTGGGAAATGTCCCTGGTGGTGGTGTGATGGGGTTGAACGGTGGGCAGTGGACGCATACGGCGATTTGCAAATTGCATCGTTAAAATGCCGGGCGCCGGGATCGATGAATGCGTAGGTGACTCTCTACTCTCTCGTTATCATCGTTAACGATGGCCGGCAGTCGACACAAAAGGGGTTTAGGGGACCGTAGGGGCCGTCGAACTACGTAAGGATTTCCTTTAGTCAAAAGTTTTTGTTGTACAATCTTGTAAAAATCAAAAATTATATAAAAATACTTTTTATATGGCATTTATAAGATTGTCTCTAGTCTATTAGATGGAATAATTGATAGATTTAACCGTTACTTGATGGACATTGATTTTATCTAACAATAAAAGACTAATACTAATTATTTTTTTCAATACGTTCACAAAAATTTATTATAAGTTAATGTCACTATAGGTGTTTCGGCAGAGTGCTTTCTCAAGTGATGTATTTTACTATGTATCTACACTTTAAAGTCTCTAACTGAATAGGTTGAGGAATGGGGAGCTGTTTGTCTCAAGTTGGTGATTCAGAATTATACAGTGGAACCTCGATAAGTCGGCCCCCGATAACCCGGAAGTCCGGCTAACCCGGACCGATTTTCATCGGACAAACATTTCAACAATAAAAATGTATGTATTATGTTAAAACATTTTATCTGCAGCCGCTTCTGGAATGTCTTAAAAATATCGAATTTCATTGATAAAACTTCCCTTCAATCATAATATAATATTTGAGAGATAATGGGTATCTGTGTAATTTGAACTATATGATAGTAAAAATGACTCATGCACACGGCGGCGGAAGAGCTACATTCATTATCGCAAACAACAGGCACCTGTTATTCCTTTATTTATTTTCAACTGTCTTTTAAAAAATTGTTTTTTAAACAATGGTCTTTTAAACAATGAAAGAGTCACTGTTCTTAAATTACATAAGCAGACCAGACGAAATTATTGACACAACCAAACTGACTGAGTTTTTTTACCTAGAAATTAATAATACTCTATATTGTCTATACTAAACTCTATACAACCATAGGTAACTGTGCATATATATTTCATATTATTTTGCTTATAAGGGACTTTATCTATAAGTATACCGTATTTTATTAATTTTTACCATGCTCTCCGGCTAACCCGGATTTTCGATAACCCGGATCGGCCGCGGTCCCGATTAATCCGAGTTATCGAGGTTCCACTGTATTTTAATATTATATTATAATTATTAAACGCTTTTATTTAGTTCAATAGCTTGCGTCAAATCTTTAGACGTTAATTTGACTGCCTTTTCTTCAATGCAAATGAATGAAAATTTGCAGACATTTGCATTCGTGGGAACAATACACGAATAGTTTAATAGTCAATAATTTTTTTTGTTATGTTTATTAATTGTTTAAATAAAAAAAAAACGATTTGAATGGAAAATGCTTAAATTCTCTTGATTTTTACAATGTAGAAACTTGAAACTTCTACGGATTGTAGCTAATGATATGAACTATACATAATTTCACTTTTTACGTTAATTTTTTACGTTATGCTTCATAAATAAACAATAAGGTTTCAAATTTTGAACGCTCATATATTTGTTTATATAAAAATCGGCGCTTATTAGTGTCAAATTTCAATACGATACGAAACAAAACTTCAACCAAAACTCGAATTAAAAAAATTCAGGTTTTTATCGAACTCTTATAAAAACCACCGGTAGAGACTTTTGTGCTACAATTAACATTAGAATTCGTTTTGGCGTATTAATTAATTAAACGCTTTTCTCTAGTACAATCGTTTGGGTCAAATCTTTGGACGGTAATTTGACTGCCCTTTCTTCAATGTAAATGACTAAACATTTGCAGACATATGCATTCGCGGGAACAATACAAGAATAATTAATGTGCTGTCATCAGTCAGAAACGCTTTCTTACCTGTCACCTGTAATTAGTTGGCTTTTACCTTTCTCTTTGTGAAGACGGAGAAATCAACCCAACCACCCACATAGGTACACGTGGTATATTCATATGATGCTTTGAGGTATATCTTGTTTAAATTTCACCCATCGCCAGGGTATAAAATATAACACGCCAATGTAATACTTTTGGTCGGCATTTGCATAGAGCTTGTAAGTATAACCTAATTTTTTATCTTGGTCAACCTTTAAATTTTTTACTCTTGTCTTCACTAATTATGGTTGTACTTATTTTAGACTTAGAACACTGATGATGCTTTCTTTAGAGCGAAAACGTTCTGTCTTTTAATGTAGCCCTTTATTGGGGTTTTAAATAAATATACCTTTTACACAGAAGATTTTCTTCAATACATAATTTGACTTTTTACGTTAATTGTTTACGTTATGCTTCATTAATAAACAATGAATTTTCAAATTTTTTGCCGATTCCGACTACTTTTCATATTTGTACATCATAATATGTTTTATGCATATTTTAATAAACATGACGATATATTTTAATGTTTGAAAAGTGTAAGACTAAAAACTAAAAAATATGAAAATTTTTTTTAAGAAACGCTTTTCTTTAGTTACGAGTGACTAACATTATAGTACATTATATACCGCGGGACTGAAGTAGTACATTTAATCCTGAAGGTAAAGTTTATGGCCCGACCGCAGGGAGGGCCATAATTTACCTGAAGGATTAAATGTACTTCAGTCGCAAGGTATATACGATACTTTTCGTACTTCCGGTATGATTTTATTAATTATTTCAATAATTTCAATCAGTTTTTTCTCTCTTCAACTCATTTAATAAACTGTCTTTAAAATAAGTTACCATAGTAACATTGCGTTGTGACAGTTATAATTTAGAAACATTGTCATTACTAGTGTCATTGTAAAGAAACATTGTTATTGATAATTATTGGTATCATGAGTGAAGAAGGTGTATCTGATATTGATAAAAGAGCAGCCGAAGTAGGTGAAGAATTGTTACCACCGAAATCTAGAAAACTATACGAGCAGCAGTACGATGCTTTTAAAAAGTGGTGCCGCTTAAAAAATGTGAGACAACCTACTGAAAATGCGCTGTTAGTCTACTTCGATGATAAATCAAAAGCGGTTTGTGCCTCAACTCTCTGGGCACATTACTCAATGCTGAAATCGGTTATTAACATTAGAGAAGATATTGATATAAGTAAATTTCCAAAATTATTAGCTTTTTTGAAGAGAAGAAATGAGGGATTTAAGCCAAAGAAGTCAAGAATTCTCACGTCTGAGCAGGTAGATCAGTTCTTACGGGAGGCTCCGGATGATAAATATTTAATGCTTAAGGTAAATTTGGAAATTTGTTTATATTCAGAAATTTTAAGAAATCAATTTTTTTGTAGGTTGCACTTATTTTGGGCGTTGCGGGAGCTTGTCGTGGAAAAGAGTTGGTTGATTTAGAAATCGACGATGTGAGAGATTTGGGCGATTCCTTCCTAATTGCGATTAGAAACACCAAAAATAAAATTGACCGAAATTTTGTGATCAAAAATTTTACCTGCTGCATTAACCCAGGAAAGACTGGTCAATATGACGAACTGTCACAATATTAATTTGAATATTAACGTTAATTACCATTCTAATTAATTATATTTTTCAATAAAATATCCCTTAAATTCCTTTTGTTTGTGATTTAATCGTTCCGGGAGTTTCGTCAATATTTAATCCCGGAGGGATTAAATGTGACACTTTAGTACCTGTCACAAGGGAGTGAAGTTGTCACTTTAGGCCCGGAAGTACGAAAAAAATATTATAAGAAAATCAACTAAAAAACCAAAAATAAAAAAAATTATAGAAATCTAACACATTCGTTAAAGAAAAGCGTGGGGCGGCAACCGTTTATTCGATGAAGACGCCTCGCTTTTCTTTGACGAATGTGTTAGATTTCTTCAATTTTCTTTTTATTTTTGGATTTTTAGTTGATTTTTTTATAATATTTTTAATGTTAGTCACTCGTAACTAAAGAAAAGCGTTTCTTAAAAATTATTTTTTCATATTTTTTTTATATTATATTATATTATATTATAATTATATCTGAATATCTATCCAATATGGCGGCTATGGCGCCGCTGTGGTTTGTTATGGTTATGGTTGTTAAGGTGTGTTTTAAAATTTGTGAGAACAGAAACAAAAGTGAGTTAATAGTTGTACATACTTTTTGACTAGTTTCTATTTATACTTTTGGACTTAATAATTAATATAGAAAAAAGAATGTGTGTGTACTTTGTACGCACGTTATAGTGCAGCAGATATGTGAAACAATTGTGCATTTAATGATAGAAGTATATAATTTGGACCACATATACTACACAAATAAAGGTTCAAATTTAGATACGAGGCCATCTCAGATTTTGCCTTTTACAAAAATGGCGGGCATTCAAAATGGCGACTATACATATGTGACTAATAGCACGATAACTTTTGAACGAGACGTCAGATTTCATTCAAACTATATAAACTCCTTCTGGGTGTAAAACTTCTAATGTCACTGAGTATATTTTTCATAAGCTATAACTTTGCTTTTGCTGGGTCTATAGACTTCACGAATACAAAATTTGTTTGGTTTTTTATATGCTACTTTTTTATTAGAAAGTTATTTTCGATAAAATTTTTACTTTTTGAGTTATTTGCGAAAAACTGACTGAAATCGTGTTATTTGGTCGAAAAATAAAGATTTTCGATCGCAAATAACCAGAACCATATTGACTTAGTTAAAAAACTCTGTAAACCGAAAGTTGCTTAGAATTAGTCAATTTATCAATTTCTTGACTTATTTTAAACGTTTGTTTTTTCGCCCCCGAGAAGGGGTGATTATCACCCCCAAAGCAAAAGCAACCAACGGAACAATTTCATATTTGAAGTGGAGGGTAAATAGAAGCTAAATCGAAATTTTCATGTAATTCCGAGTTGCCCCTAAAAATTACACTGAAAAACGGTCATTCACTGGGCTAATAAGAGAAACAGTGTATCAGAGTACAGAAGAGGGTGTAACATTTGAACCCAATATGCTATGTAGTTAAACAGTCATGCTTACATAAATAAAAAAATATATATTTTCAGAAAAGAAATATCTTGTTAGTTTTGTAGAAATGATTTGAGAAATACCTAAAGAATCGCTAACAAAGAAATATTTAAAAAAAACTTATAATCAGAAGAGCTTCGTATTGTGTCAATGACTCTAATCATGCTGCACATTGAGTGACTTTATGGACATTCCTGTTTAGTAATATATGTTAAGGGTGTGTTCATTCATTGCGGTTATTATACAGGGTCCAGAGAAGATTGTAGTACATTATATTTACCAGCCCGAAAATACAAACACCTACAATTTTTGGTAATTATTTTTTTTATTAATTTCTTTTTCTTTTCTTTTTTAAAAATTGGTCAACAATGAAAACGGTATATTAGAATTTAGAACACCTAGAAATCATAGGCTATTGATTATATTCAAAATAAGATAGCTAAAAGGAACTACAACGTTAACGGGGTTTTATTATTTCATATGGTCAATGGACATCTATATATGAAAAAACCGTGGAGTGCTACCATTTAAAGGGGTGCGTTTTTGAGAAATGGGTGAATTAGTCCCTGGGCACAAGTTACATTAGGGTGAGTTCTATACACTTTTGGTACAAACATATCTACATAAAAATTGTTCCCGGTTAAATTTCCTATCTAAATATCACTTTTTAAAGTCAATAATACCTTTTTTTAAAAAAATATATTCAAAAGAAAAAGCACAAAGAAACCCAAAAGAAAGAAATTTTGTTTTTTGTCCCATAATTTTTGTCCACGAGAATATAGGTATAGACATTGCTTTACAAAAAAAACCTACATATTTCTTCTTTAAAGTGTATTTTAGTAGAGGTAATTAGGATTTATAGTTTTCGAAATATGATTTTTCAAAATTCGCCATTCACAGCAATTTTGGGCAATTTTCCTTGTTATTTCGCAAATATTGTTCTGTAACTTTTTTCTACGTAACTTTAGGTATATGCAATGGTACACGTAATAGGAATAAAAATCAATTACCTTTAAAATGGTCTACTGTATAACGTTGTACGAATTTTTTTAAAGAGATTATGGGTTTTCAAGGTTTTATACTTTTAACGATTTTTTATAATATAATATAAAAATAAAATAATATTATTATATAATATATTATATAATATTATATTATATATTATATAATATTATATTATATATTATACAATACCTAATATAAAAAAATATTAATTTTTACATTTTTTACGATTATTTTTAAAATTTCTCATTATAACTGTTTTTTTGCTTGTACATGAATATATTATACAGGGTGAGTCATGAGGAACTGTACATCCTCCTACCTCGTATAGAGGCTCATATGGGGAATAATAAATGACCATTAAAAAGTGTCTGCTCCCATTGTTTAATAATATACAGGGCGAGTTTCGCATTTTGACAGAAATTTGTATTCGTCATAATTTTTGAACGGTCAGATCGATGTGTCTCTTATTTTGGCCAATCGTTACACTATTACCACCTAATTAACTAATTTATTCAAACTAGAAAAAAATCAGGTCCGGCTTTAAAAAAATTAGTTCGTTTTGGTCTTAGAAAAAATTTCACCCTGTATACACTTTTTGAAAACTCTAATATGAATTTTACAAATTAGACAAATAGGCAATTAAAATGGTATATTTATTTTTTTCCGCACACGATTACTTAATTTTTTATAAACAAATCAAATTTAACTATGAATTAAAAGTTTGGTAAAGTGAACCATGTATTAAAAAAAAAAAGCTTTTATTACAAAAATTAATTTTTTTTGCACAAGTAAGTAATTTATGTTACCATCCAATCAACTGATTTATTTAAACTAGGGAAAAATCAGGTCCGGATTTAAAAAATTAGTTCGTTTTGGTCTTCAAAAAAATTTCACCCTGTATACGCTTTTTGAAAACTCTAATATGAATTTTACAAATAAGACAAATAGGCAATCAAAATGGCATATTTATTTTTTTCCCCACACGATTACTTAATTTTTTATTAAAAAATCAAATTTGTCAAAATCGGAATTTTAACCTAAAAATGAAAAAAAAATGAACCCATGGTTTAACTCGCTACAACTCTGTTCCATTTTAATATTTTTTTTATGAAATTTTTACAGCACATACCTCTTACCATTGTGAAGACTATGAAAATTGTTGTAGACTTTCAGTCTTCTTCTTGTAAAAGTTGCAAACTTGTAAATCGCAAAAATTAGGTGGAAAAATTTAAAATGTATCAATTTGATCACGTTTATGTTAAACTATAGAGTCCAAAAGAAGTGTTGGAAGTTTTAGATGTAGACGTGTTATAGAAAAAAAAAAAAAATGGTAAAACTTTTAATTTTAAGAAAAACGTTGTTTTTGTAAATTAATTTTTATAAAAAAAGTTAATTTTTTTAAATCTATGCAAAAACTTTGCCAAACTTTTTATGCATAGTCAAATTTGATTTTTTAATAAAAAAATAAGTAATCGTGTGGGGAAAAAATAAATATGCCATTTTAATTGCCTATTTGTCTTATTTGTAAAATTCATATTAGAGTTTTCAAAAAACGTATACAAGGTGAAATTTTTCCTAAGACCCAAACAAACTAATTTTTTAAATCCGGGCCTCATTTTTTTCTCGTTTGAGTAAATCAGTTGATTGGGTGATAACATAAATTAAATATAAAAGATAAAAAAGGATCAAGGCAGGTTTTGTTTATATTTGATTCAGAGTTGGACCACCATCTCCATATAGCTATTTCAGCATCCTTATGCCTCATCGGTGAAGCTCAGAAGTCTCAACTCTATAGTCTAAATAAACTAAATATTTGTTCAAAAAAAAATTCATTTTTGTAATAAAAGTTATTTTTATTTTAATCTATGGTTCACTTTACCAAACTTTTAATTATTCATAGTCAAATTTGATTTTTTTTTATAAAAAATTAAGTAATCGTCTAGGAAAAAAAATAAATATGCCATTTTAATTGCCTATTTGTCTAATTTGTAAAAATCATATTAGAATTTTCAAAAAGCGTATACAGGGTGAAATTTTTTCTAAGACCAAAACGAATTTATTTTTTAAATCCGGGCCTGATTTTTTTCTTGTTTGAATAAATCAGTTGATTGGTGGTAACATAAATTAAATATTGGTTAAAAAAAAATTAATTTTGGTAATAAAAGTTAATTTTGTTAAATCTATGGTTCACTCTACCAAACTTTTAATTCATAATCAAATTTGATTTTTTTATAAAAAATTAAGCAATCGTGTGCGGAAAAAAATAAATATGTTGTTTTAATTGCCTATTTGTCTAATTTGCAAAATTCATATTAGAGTTTTCAAAAAGCTTATACAGGGTGAAATTTTTTCTAAGACCAAAACGAACTAATTCTTTTAAAGCCGGACTTGATTTTTTTCTAGTTTGAATAAATCAGTTGATTAGGTGACAATAGTGTAACAATTGACCAAAATAAGAGACACATCGATCTGACCGTTCAAAAATTATGACGAATAAAAATTTCTGTC
Organism: Diabrotica virgifera virgifera; assembly: GCF_917563875.1. Classification (NCBI taxonomy): domain Eukaryota; kingdom Metazoa; phylum Arthropoda; class Insecta; order Coleoptera; family Chrysomelidae; genus Diabrotica; species Diabrotica virgifera. The sequence goes on from NC_065450.1 coordinate 85,154,302, forward strand.
AAAATGCGAAATTCGCCCTGTATATTATTAAACAATGGGAGCAGACACTTTTTAATGGTCATTTGTTATTCCCCATAGGGGCCTCTATACGAGGTAGGAGTACCTATGTACAGTTCCTCATGACTCACCCTGTATATTGCTCAATAAAGAGGGCTTACTTTCTCTTCTTTAAAATGGTGTATCATCTACATTTAAATATTTAATGGAAACCGAGTGATTCTTTGATATTTTTTTATCTGTATTATTTAAAATTATTTCTTTTACAAAAATTACATAAACATTAGTCTTAGAAAACATCACTTTAGTTAAAATTATTTAAACGTTGACATTTAAAAAATTTTCAAAATCAAAGTCCATCTCTTCGTTAGCATTAGCTTCAATATCTTCCTCTGACACCCCAGTTATCTTAGAGTTCCCACAATTAGTACCCATGCACATGCACCCTTTTCATAATATTGAACAACTTATTTCTATCTTCCTACAACCGCAGTTTTTTGTACATCCTTTGGTACTGCTATTTTTTCAAGCAAAGCTTGTGGTGTAGGAGCTTTGACAGTAAATATTGGAATTAATCCATATTTTGAAGTTTTCCCGGCCGAGTCAAGTGGATCCAAAGTATTACCTATAAAAAATAAGATTCAATCATAACAAACAATGTCATAAAAAAGTTATAACGAGGAATTTAAAAAATAATCCTAAAATCAAAAATCGTTGAAAGTACTTATTACATTTTGAAAAAGCATATCATATTCAAAAATAATCCTACAATTTTTTATGATACACCATTTTAAAGTTAACAGAATAAGCTTTCTTTTTTATTATATAGTATATACCTAAATTTTGAAAAAAAAAGTTATAATGGGAAATTTAAAAAATAATCGTAAAAAATTTAAAAACTCGTTAAAAGTATAAAGTCTTGAAAACGATAACCTCTTTAAAAGAAGTCGTACAACATTATTAGTCTGGGCTGATTATCGGAGAATAGGCCATTTTTGGGAAAAGTTATTTACCAGCAATTTTATTGCTGGAATCGAATCTTATGATGGTATATATTAATAATATAGGTATGCAAAGTCCGCAGATAGTGTGCTACTTTTTTTATAAACAAAATGGCGCCCGAAAATCGTGTTTTTTTCAATTTTTGTTCTATAACTCCAAAGATTTTAATTTTACACCAAAAACACTCAAATAAAAATTCACCGCAATTCAATTCTGCATAGAGATACGTTTTCCCCGATTCACTTCGACGAAAACTTTCCCCGGAAAAAGCGGGTTTTTCCAACAAAATCTTTAATTTTCAACTAAAATTTTAGATAAGTAATATAAAAGCCCTTTTTGTATAGATTACAATTCCAGAAGCCGATGGAAATTGAATAAACAGTTTAGCAACAATTGAATTGTTAAATAAAAATTTACAGTCGCTATAATAACGACAATAATTATGTTGCATAAGAAAAACTATGATTTTTTCATAAAAAGGCACTATACCTATCTAATGTACTTTACAGAACTGAAATTGGACTACCTAAGCGGCCTCAGGAATATTTTAAAATTATAAAGAATTTTTTGGCTTATAAACAAATAGAATATCTCAGGAAATATTAAACTCTCCTAAATTGTAAAAACGGCATTCGAAAAGCAGCGGCAGGGCGCTTTTTTTAAAAGAAAAAAAGTTTAATTATGATGAGTAGTTCCTGAGATACAACCGGTCAAAGTTGACCAGAATTTACGACAAAGATATAAACAATAGGATCATAATTTTTGAACCATCACCTTTTTATTTTTGTCCTCTTTCTCCACACTAATTTTCATATCCTTAAAATACTCATAACATATATTATTATAATAAAAACTATCGATAATACGTGTGAAAATTGCCAAAAATAGCAAAATTCCAATCAAAAATTAGGTTGGAGAAAATGTAACACTCAAAGTTCAAAATCGGTATACGTTAAAAAAATGCATTTTCTCGGCTTCCTATGGAGCAATTTCCTTCATTCTTTTTTTGTTCCCAAGTAACTCGAGTAGAGCCATCGAACTAACGTATTATTAAATGTCAAACTTGCTTTTGTTTTGTTATAATAAATTAATTTATTTATTATAACACAAAATTTTAATTTGTTTAAATAAAAATTGTTTAAATAATTATACAGCTTTTAAATGAGAATATTTATATTTTTAACTTTAAAAGGTACACTTGTAGTAAGTTTATGTAAAAAAAGCTTACAACTCGAAAAAATATGTAGTTTTCTGTTCTTATAAATAAATTAATCTATTAGAACAAAACAAAAGCAAGTTTGACATTTAATAATACGTTAGCTCGATGGCTCTACTCGAGTTATTAGGGAACAAAAAAAGAATGAAGGAAATTGGTCCATGGGAAGCCGAGAAAATGCATTTGTTAACGTATAATGATTTTGAAATTTGAGGGTTACATTTTCTCCAACCTAATTTTTGATTGGAATTTTGCTATTTTTGGCAATTTTCCCACGTATTATCGATAGTTTTTATTACAATAATATATGTTATAAGTACTCTAAGGATATGTAAATTGGTGTGGAGAAAGAGGACAAAAACAAAAAGGTGATGGTTTAAAAATCATGATCCTATTGTTTATATCTTTGCCGTAAATTCCGGTCAACTTTGACCGGTTGTATCTCAGGAACCACTTGTAATAATTAAACATTTTTTCTTTTAGCAGAAGCGTCCTGCCACTGATTTTCGAATGCCGTTTTCATAATTTAATTTTGTTTAATATTTCCCGAGATATTCTATTTGTTTATAAGCCAAAAAATTGTTTATAAATTTAAAATATTCCTGAGGCCGCTTAAATACTCCAATTTTAATTCTGTAAGGTACATTAGATAGGTATGGTGTATTTTTATGAAAAAATCATAGTTATTCTTATGCACCATAATTATTGTCGTTATTATAGCGACCGTAAATTTTTAATTAACAGTTCAATTGTTGCTAAACTGTTCATTTAATTTCCATCGGCTTCTGGAATTATAATCTATACGAAGAGTGCTTTTACATTACAAAGTTATTTAATTATTGATTAAGAAGTACTTATCTAAAATTTTAGTTGAATATTAAAGATTTTGTTGGAAAAACCCGCTTTTTCCGGGGAAAGTTTTCGTCGAAATGAATCGAAAAAAACACGTCTCTATGCAGAATTTAATTGCGGTGAATGTTTATTTGAGTGTTTTTGGTGTAAAGTTAAAATCTTTGGAGTTATAGAGCAAAAATTGAAAAGAGCACGATTTTCGGTCGCCATTTTGTTTATAAAAAAAGTAGCACACTATCTGCGGACTTTGCATACCTATATTATTAATACATACAATATTAAGATTCGATTCCAGCAATAAAATGCCTGGTAAATAACTTTTCCTTGTATTTTGGTAATTAGCCCAGAGTATATACAGTAGAACATTTTAAAGGTAATTGATTTCTATTCCTCTTACATGTACCATTGCATATGCCTAAAGTTACGTAGAAAAAAGTTACTGAACAATATTTGCGAAATAACAAGGAAAATTGCCCAAAATTGCTGTGAGTGGTGAATTTTGAAAAATCATATTTCGAAAACTGTAAATCCTAATGACCTCTACCAAACATCATTTTAAATACAAAATATGTAAGTTTTTTTTGTATGAAACAATGTCTATACCTATGTCCCCGTGGACAAAAGGTATGGGATAAGAAACAAAATTTCTTTCTTTTGGGTTTCTTTGTGCTTTTTCTTTTGAATATATTTTTGTAGAAAAAGTATCTTTCGACTTTAAAAAGCTATACTTAGATAGGAAATTTAACCAGAAACAATTTTTATGCAGATATGTTTGTACCAAAAGTGCATAGAACTCACCCTAATGTAATCTGTGCCCAGGGACTAATTCACTATTTCTCAAAAACGCACCCTTTAAAATGGTAGCACTCCGCGGTTTTTTCATATATAGAGATTCATTGACCATATGAAATAATAAAACCCCGTTAACGTTGTAGTTCCTTTCTATAGTACATAATCAATAGCCTATCAGCTTTATCAAGAAATATCTTGCAAATCGAAGACAGATGTTCTAGTTAATTCTATATAATATAATATTGATAATAGTGATAACAGTAAAACCTCCGTTAACCAAAATAATTAATAATTGGGGGGGGGGAAGGGAGGCCGTTTCGGATAACAAGAATTTTGGTTAAAAATAACATTGTTTTTTGCATTCTTGTTGTATAAAATTACATAGTATTCTTGGTCAAAGTTGGTATTAAAAAATACTATAAAGTGATTTCGTAACGTTTTCTTAAATATAAGTACTAACTGTAAGTGAAATTATCTAATCATCCGTTTTGGTTAAACGATGTTTCGGTTAAAAAGGTTTCGATTAACGGAGGTTTTACTGTAATCTTAATGTAAAAAAATTTAGACAATTTTAAAGTTGCGTCTTTCCATCACGTCAATGATACAAGTGGAAATCGTATTTTACTATGAAATGTTTGTTTATTGATTATTTTATTCGTTTATTATTATTAGGCTTGTGATAATTCTTACTAAGGTATCTTTATGCGGATCCAGAATCTCTTGCATGTATTGTTGCTCTCAGTCAGCACACATGAATTCAAGTTTATCTGCCTAACAAATTCGGAAGTTTACACAGTGAAACGTGAAACGTGTATAAAGACGGGAGACACTCGAAGTCCTAGAATCAGTTCCCAATAAAAAACTAATTAGTCATTTTCTTGAACGTTGTATAGTATATTCAGTACTCAATCGTTTTTATTCGCTGTAAGGGTAGAGGTTACAAAAATCTTCAGCCTGTCCGGACAGAAAATGTTGACAAATGAACAATGAGAAAACGGTTGAATGCTGCTAATATGAGATCTCGAATGTTGTTCTGAAGCTATTTTCTTGTGGCATTTTTACAATTTTAACTATTTAGAATGGGAAATAAGCCACAATATTATTAAAAAATGATTTTTATTAACGTTTCGACGCCCAAATCGGGTGCCGTTGTCAAAATACAAAATACTATTATTATAAACAAAAATGTTGTTGCTTAGTAAAAAAATCTTCTAATAATTTATTTAATTTGACTCATTTATATCGGCAATTCAGATACATATGATACATTTTAAAGTAGAAGACTTTAAAATGATATTGCCAATATTTATGAGTTGCGTTCCTGGGACGACTTTACTGAAAGATAGTTCATTCGATTACATGAAATCAACCCCAACTCAAGAATATCCGTCACAAAAAATCATAGCATGTGATCTGTCTTTAAAAAGACAACCACATGCAACGGTGACATTAAAATTCTCGCGTTAGAGATCTCATAGTAAATCACGAGGGAAAACCAGGAAAAACCTCGTGATACTATCCCGACATCGTAAGTATTTGGTCTTACATTTAATTTACTCTCAAAATTAATACCAAATTCTGACTTTACTATAATTTTGTTTAAATTATAAATAATATCAATAATACATGGGTATATTTCTTATTTTAAATAGTTAAAAATGAGATCTCGAAGATCCCCTATTGGACTTAAACTTTTCTATGGAGCATTGAGTAGCCAAATTACATTTTACGCAGCGGGTAAGCTAAGAACAAGACAAGAAACGATGTAATAACAAAACTTGCTGGGACAACTTGAGGTGCTTTTACAGATAAACTTCGGACCTCTGCTCTCTGCTTTAGCTTATGTTTTTTCAGTAGCAGAATATTATGTGAGCAAAATCAATGTTTAACCTAATCAAACCATGAGAATAATCAATGGAACAATAAAATCTACCCCAAAGAGTTGGCTCCCTAGTTTGAATAATATTGCTCCACCAAATCTACTTCGTACAGCAGTGTTAGTGAAAGAGTATCAGAAAATTGTAGCCAATGTACAATTACCAACACATCAAGATATACCACACATCACAAAAGAGCAGCAGCGACTGAGATCTAGAAATTCTCCAACCATAACTGCCCGAAAAATTATGATATGGTTATGGATATTATTATGGTGATACTTATGATATAGATTGGCAATGGTCACCAAGATGGATGACAACAATAGAATCAGACTATATCCAGATATCCACCCCAACTCAAGGCTTCGAGGCAAAGTTGCCCCTGGCCATGGGCGCGTTCTTGTGACTGGGCGAGGCTTAATCACCAACGTATGGGAAATGGTAAATGTGCTGATACGCTGTTCAATTGGGGCCATGCGGAAGGTCCACACTTAGATTGCGGATCATCTAAAATCTAGAGAATCTAGACGGACCATAATAGACAAGGCGGAAACGGCGGGTTCGTTGGGAAAAATATTCCCATGAGATATTTTTGCATAATCACATTCGTGAGAGGTCCCAGAATAAGGTTCAACAAGTCGCCCACGAGAAAAGTGGGCCAATTTTTTTTTAACATTTTTTTTAATCAAATTGCAAAAATCAATATTTTTGGCCCGGACTAATTTTTTTTAGGTTTTTTGGACCATTCTAGACAAAAAAGGTAGGTCTCTTATAATTTTTCTCTAAAGTTGATATTTTTCGAGTTATAAGCAAGTTAAAATTTGAAAAACGCGAAAATGGCCATTTTTAAGACTTAATAACTCGGTCAAAAATTATTATTTTGAAAGTCAGAAAGTGACTAAATCAAAGTTTAAAGTCGCCGCTACATGATCCTGAAGAAATCTGTGTCATTAATTTACTAATAAGCTGTTATTTTTAATTAATAACAATGAGTGGTTAGATCGTATTGCCGCTGCTGTAAATGTGAGTGCGAGTAAGATGCACAATTGAACTGCTAGCTGGAATGGCTTCTCTCTCGCACTCAGCATTTACAGCCCCGCACACGTGCATGGCGCTTATTATTATTTCTTAAAAATAACAGCTTAGTAATAAAATAATGACAAAAATTTCTTCAGAATCTTGTAGGGGGGCTTTAAACTTTGATTTAGTCATATATTGACTTTCATAATAATAACTTTTAACCGAGTTATTAAGCCTTGAAAATCGCCATTTTTCGTTTTTTTTTCAATTTTAAATTGCTTATAAGTCGAAAACGATCAACTTTGGAGAAAAACTATAAGATACCTTTTTTGTCCAGAATGGTCCAAAAAATTAAAGAAAAAATTGTTCAGGCCAAAAATATTGATTCTTGCAATTTGATTAAAAAAAAATTGTTAAAAAAAATTGGCCCACTTTTCACATGGGCGACTTCTTGAACCTTAGCGAGCTCGCAAACCAAATGCAACACATAAGATAAAATACTTACGTAAAATGTTGCACATTTCATAATAGCGTACATCTGTTTATACTCAACAGAGATAACGTTGCATGCACACATTTTATATAATGTAGAGTAGAATACAGGAGCGTGCTATAATTTTGGAACTTCAGTAAGTATATCAGTATTTGAAATGTCTTCAAGCTAAGAAGACGTTATTGTAGCTTGGCAATTTTTAAGAAGACGTCAGAGAAAAAAATGGGTTCAGCATGTTCATTTCATGCTACACTATTGTTGTTAATATTTTTGGATAATCCTCTGCAACGACTCTATTTACCTCCCAAGGGTAATACTTTGATGAATTTTGACTTGAGGTTGAACATATTAACTTATTTATTTTTAGCACATAATATGCAAATCGGACAGGTCGATTTTTTAAACAATCATAGTATATTCGTGTGACAGTCATAACTAAGATTTTTTTGAATCGGAAAGTACATCATGTAATGTAACACCTCACTTAAAAGCTTTTAAAATACTGATTAAAAAAATGTATACTTGCGCAAAATTTCGGTCCAATACTTTTTAAATGGATTAATTTTTTTTAATCCTGAGAAAACTAATAAGAATTTTTGAAAAATTTAAATGTGCAGGCACTCGTAATTAGTGACTAGTTCAAGCCCTTTCAACTACATCCCCTTCAAAAATAAGCACTTCCAACCGGTGAAACTTGCCATATAAACAATATATACACGAGTAAAGCAACTTATGAAGTGGTAACGATTAATTTCACTGAGGATGGTAATTAGGGGGTGATTTTCGCGATTTTTTTTACCAAAAAAGGAAGGGACCAACGTTATTTTGAGCGTAACTTGCTTACTTTTGCTACTAAAACAAAATTAAAGTTTTTTTAAACAATTTAAAAAAGTTTTAATGAGTTTTTCCCAAAAAGTGCTTTATTTTTTGGTAATTTCACGTTGAAATATTCGATTTGAAATTTGGCGAGTATCAATGTATTTTTCATTACCTATAACTCTTCTTTTACTAGGTAATCTTATACCTAAACCATTTTTTTCACTTTTTTATGGGATATATTTTTGCTAAGAGTGTTTTTTTTTTCGATAAAATATTTACTTTTTGAGTTAGTTGCAAGAAACCGTCTGAAAATGTGTTTTCTATACACATATTTACTCTCAAATAACTCGTGAAAACTCTTAGTAAAAAAATGCTATGAAACAAAAGTTGCCTAGAATTAGTTAGATTTCCGGCCTTATTTTGAGCGTATATTTTTTCACCGTCGAGAAGGGATGAAGCTGGGCCCCCATGCTACCTACATATGTATATGCCAAATTTCATGCAAATTTAAGCGGATCTTTAAAATTTATAGGTTTTGCATTATTTTACCGTCAGCGAACGGACTATCAATTGCCCATAAACTTTAAAAATATCACTTAACTTAATTTGTGTAAAAAATTATTTTTTTGTATTATTAGGGAAAGAAATATGAAAATAAACATGGAGATAATAAAGATAATGGTCATGGGAAATGAGCATAATCAAGTAAATATAGAGATAAATAACCAAAAACTAGAACAAGTAACAACATATACATAAATACCTGGGTGTGAAAATAGAAAATGGAGGAAGATCAGAAGAAGAAGTCAACGAAAGGATAACCATGACTCTAGAATGTACTACAGCTTAAACAAAGCATTCATTGGAAAGAAAGAAGTAAGCAGCAGGACGAAGATGGGGTATATAAAATGATCTTCAGGCCGGTTCTCACCTATACTACTGAGAGCTGGGTGCTAACACAATCATCGAAAAATAGAATAAATCACACAATAAAAAATAAATAAATCAATGGACATGAAGTACCCATGAAAAGTAAAAGGAATTACAAGACGCGATAGAAACAGCATTAATTGTAAGAGAAGAACTACAAGTCGAACCAAAAACACAAATACTAGATAAGAACAAGCTTAAATCCTTTTGGCTTTTGTGTAGAATGAACGACAATAGACAAGTAAAACGCGTATGGAAGGCAAAAGTACACAAAACAAGAGAGGAAAACGGAGGCCAAAGAAAACCTGGAACGATGAAGTGATAAGGATTCTGAAGAAGAAAAATACAACTTCGACTGAAGCGAAACGAAGGTCCAAGAATAAGCAAGAGTGGAGACGATTTGTATATGATAATATAGATGCATGAAATGTATTTTTCGAACACCTTAAGAAAGGTTTAGATATATATTATATATATAAAATTATTTATACTACTTGAACTAAATAAAAAAGGGATTTGTGTACCAATTTAACAAATTTAAATTATACTAGAAAAAAATGATTTGTCAAAAAACTGTAAATATTAATCTGTAAACATTATATAGATAAGTCAACAAGCATGTTTATGCTTTTAAGATTTTTTTAAGTTTATTATGTAAGTAAACAAATTATTGTAAAAAATTGACCTATAATTGACCAATAAACCTGTTATCTCAAAAATTATAATGCCCTATTATCCCCCTTATTGTACGCCCTCAATCCCACATACACACATCTAGGCTTCTGGCATGGCACGCTCTACTGCCCTTTTTTGAGAATCCAATCCCGAACGAGGTTTCAAATAATTCTAGGTAGTTTAAGTGCATTGAAGACATAAATTAACCGCTGATATTTATTAGACCATGCTGTATTGTTGACCCCTTTAGGTAAATTATTCGGATTCGTTTTCTTTTGCACAAACTTACTGAAAAAGAGGTCCTCATAATAAATCCACAGGGTGCCGGGAGGTGCCGCGATCGGAAAATAGTTTAAACAATTTTTTTTAAACAAATTCAAAAAATCAATTTTTTCACTTCGTAAATTTTTTTATATTCTTTGGGTCATTATGGACAAAAAAGGTCTCTTGAGATTTTTTTCTAAAATTGATTGTTTTCGAGTTATACGCGATTTAAAATTTGAAAAACGCCAAAATGACTTCTTCTCCTTTTAGTTTCTTGGCCTCCACCTCTTAGGTACTTGGCCAGTTCTCGTATTTAGACTGCAATTGGAAGGGAATAAATACTCTTTTCGAGGGGTCTGGATTTTTCCATATTCCCTTCGTTAAATTCATTGCATTATGACTGTCAAATAACTATTTTATATTTTAATTTGAAATATTATTATAAATTGATTGATCGTTCTTAAGATTTGGTCATTAATATTATGTAGACGATTTTATATTGAAATGGGGGTTGGACTTCCTATATTAACAAGTTCCTGATACAGGTCAAATTGATTTATTTTGTTGATTGGGCATTCAAGTAACATATGAGTTATACTTTTGTCCACATTCACAAAAAGGAGTATCACTACAATTTATTTTAAACATACATAAAATGATCTGGTATGAGGCATTGACCCGTTCGCATTCTAATAATTGATGTCAAGTGCCTTCGATCCACAAATGTGAATTTGTGGAACAAAGGTTTGTAGAAAAATCACTTTGGTATTGTCTAAACTCATTTACAATTTTGTGTTTAATAAAAAGAAAAAAGTGAAATTTATATATTTCAATGTCTGCAGAAACGTTTAAAGTCTTGACTATATTTGCCAATTTATCAGCCTCTGTATTCCCCTTTACTCCAGTATGGCCTGGAATCAAAGCTAAGATTATATATAACGTCAAAATGACCATTTTCAAGGCTTAATAACTCGGTTATAAATTATTATTATGAAAGTCAAAAAGTTACTAAATAAAAGTTTAATGCCCCCCTCCCTACATGATCTTGCAGAAATTTGTGTCATTAATGTATTACTAAGCTAAACAAACTAAGCTATCAATCGAAGTAGCGCAGAAAACGACAATAAATATCGCCTCCGTAATACTTTCTTTGGTTACACCTCCTGAGATTTTCAAAATTTATAAATCATACAGGATGCCGAGGAAATTAAGATGAGAGAATTTTAAATAATTCACAACTCATCTACTCAGCGTGGTAAAGCTCCAACAAGAAAGATTCCTTAATACTCAAACAAAAGAGTAAGAAATTGAGAATGTTTATACATTTTTTTATTACTAAGCTGTTATTTTTAATTAATGAGCGCTAATAGCGTATTGAGGCGGCCGTCAATGTGAGTGCGAAAGAGGTGCACCATTCCGGCAACCAATGGTGCATCTTACTCGCACTCACATTGACGGCCGCCTTAATACGCTGTTAGCGCTAATAGTTAAAAATAACAGTTTAGTAATAAATTAATGACACAAATTTCTTCAGGATCATGTAGGGGGGCTTTAAACTTTGATTTAGTCACTTTCTGACTTTCATAATACTAATTCTTAACAGAGTTAAAGGCTTGAAAATAACCATTTTCGTGTTTTTCAAATTTTAAATCGCGTATAACTCGACAACAATTAATTTTAGAGAAAAATCATAAGAGACCGTTTTTGCTTATAATATTCCAAAGAATCTAAAAAAATTGATTTTTGCATTTGTTAAAAAAAAATTTTAAACAATTTTCCGACCGCGGCACCTCCCGGCACTCTGTGTATTTGTTATAAGGACCTCTTTTTAAGAAAAACGTTTGTGCAAAAAAATGATCGGAATAATTTACCTAACGGGGGGCGACGATACAGTCTGGACTATACGGGATGTTGCCTGTTACAAATATCGTTCGGATATTGCTTTTGGTTTGCGAGCTGCCTTATTCTGGGATGTCTCACGAATGTGATTATGCAAAAAAAATCTCATGGGAGTATTTTTCCCTTCGAACCCGCCGTTTTCGCCTTGTCTATAAAGCTTTGTGTTTCAGACTGCCCAAATCGTTCCTACAGTGGAAACCTCCAGGATTTTGTGCAATGTTTCCCACAAGCAATTAAATAGTTGTATAAATTAGACATTTATATTTAGTTTCATTTTCTTTAATTATTTGCGTAGATATGCGTATTTGAGCATGAAAGGGGAGACAACTGGAGCTATGGTTTATTGTCTCTTTGTTTGCTGTTTCTCTTTTCTTTATTCCGAGTGTCTATAAGTATATTATAGTAACAATACTATAAGAATAATTTACTTATATTATAATATTATATTATAGTATTTTTCTTCAACTTCCACACTGCTTCCACTAGCTGTCTTTTTGCTTGTGATAGATAATATGTTGTGTATATATCAAGCTGTTGATATTTCTGTATTTTTTATGGCCGGCAGTTACTGTTATTGTTGCTCTTATTTTTCTATTTTTCAACAAAAATTTTTATTTTTCACCAGCACAGTACCCTGTAGGGTATCGTACCACAGGTATATAATATGCAAAGATGTTTTAATGGGTGGTCTGCAAAATTAACGATAATTACTAATTTTTCACTTGTTGTTGTGTCACGATTTTAGCCTGAATTGGCACGCCATGAAATACTTAAACTTAAATTATTTAACACGAAAATGCACAACTAATTTAACAAGAGACTACGTAGGAATTTTCAAAAAGTCGCTACCTATATTATTGAATGGATAAAATTTATTTAATTTCCTCCTAATAATTTCGCCTAATATGTGTTCTTCAAATCGCCTCTATTGGAACAAATAAAGAATTCTAATACTGCTTTTGATAATGTTTGATAGCATGTTAGTACAGTGATCCTAATAATTTGATTTTATAAATAAAATACTAAAATTCTAATTACAAATTGGCTAGACGTCTGCATTTTTGGTGCACCTTCCAGTTTGAGCCTAAAATACAATAGAGCAGTAAAGTATAAAAATATACTATTTATACGAATATGTACCCATTGTTACCTTGCTGTAGCTAGAAAGGTGACCAATATTGATTATAATACGGCATGCGGCAGCTAGATGGTTGGAGAAGAGCGAGTCCTGGGTTCGAAGCCAGCTTTTGAAATTGGTATTTGGTTCAACAGAACAAATTACCGCAGATAAGAGGAAAACGATAGAGAAAGGGCGCCACATAACTTTTTGTAAATTAAAGGAAAAAATTAAGAAACCTAAACCTTAATTTTTTCTTGTAGTCCATTTAATCACGGTTTTTGGTATGAATTTTTATGAACCGCTTGGATTGACATGAAATTTGGCATGCACGTAGCTAACATGTCAAAGAAAAAAAATGATATTATGCCGATGTGTGCTTTTGCCCTTAATTAAAGTAACTTTTGTTCTATATCATTTTTTCACTGATTCAATACTTTTCGAGTTATCTGCGACTGAACATGTTCATTTTTCAACAAAAAAAAAACACGTTTTTAGACAGTTACTTAAAAAGTAAGCATTTTATCGAAAAAAATATTTTCAGTAAAAATATTGCACATAATCAAGTGAAAACACGGTGTATGTATCAACTCTGTAGATCCGTAAAGGCAGAGTTGAATGTAGTGAAAAGTTGGTTCTGATTCGTCAAATTCCAAATTGAATAATTCAACTTGAAATAACCAAACAAGTAAGCACTTTTCGGGGAAAGTCAATTAGTCTCTTAAGTTATCAACTTTTTTATAGTGCTTAAAAAAAGCTTTATTTTTGTTTATGAAAACAGTTTCTAGCATCAAAACTAAGCAAGTTACGTTCAAAATACAGTTGGTCCCTTTTTTTTGGTAAAAAAGGCGTTACATGTGACATTTTCTGTCCATTTAATTTATTTATTATATAGAAAAAAATATTATATAAAGATTACAGATTAAAGATTAAATATAAACCGTGAACATTTTTGTTACTCCGATTTTAATTTGTGTAGTAAATTTAACTTTTTGACCTCGTATTTGGAGTTTAACAGATCTATTTTTGAAGTGAAACCTTCTTTAGCGACGTTTTGCACGTTTTGGATGGGGACAAAGTATTCAATTCGCGACCGTCTTCGCTTCGCCGAAATAAATTTTGTTCGTATATACAGTATGGTGCAAATGTCTGGAATAAATTCGATATTTCTTAAACCAGTGACTTTAACGAAAAATCCCGAAACATGTCGATTTTTATTTTTAAATTACGATTATCTGGCATATATTTTATACGAGTGACGTCATCCATATGGACGTGATGACGTAATCGATGATTTTTTTTAATAAGATAAGGGATCGTGGGATAGCTCACTTAAAAGGGTATTTAATTCTGTATTCAGAAATATAAATACTAACATAACTCTTTATATACAGTGTCCAAAAAAAGGTTTTAAATTAAATTAACCTTTAACTACCCGCGCAATAGTCTGGCTAATTGGCTATGTCAAAGCCATTAATAAAAAAAAACTACTCGCGCATCAAGTTATAACATAACTACACGCGTGGCGTACTTTATACGCCACAAGAAAATACACTTAAAACCAGCGGATTTGTTTATTTTTTTTTTTTTTGAAAAAATACACTTAGTTGTTTGTTATAAACCTTATTTGGCATCAGTGAATACTTGGAGTTCCTTCTCAGTAAGCCAATTGGGATTTATAACTGGAATCATGGAATAACTGGATTCCATGATAAATAAAATTACTAATAAAAGATTTTTTGAAATGTGATTTTTTATATGAGAAAAAGTATTGTTTATAAAGAAAAATATATTTTGTGCCATAATGACTAAAAAACAATTGAAATATGTACTTATATTACTACTTATATTAATATAATCGTGGCGTATATTGTCCACCACCGGAAACAACAAATAAAAAACTACTGTAAATTACGATCTTCCCAGAACGCCGATTATAACAAAACTAAAACCAAATTGTAAAGCACATTCCAGTGTTAGGTTAGAGAGATAAACAAGGTTAAAAATTAAATTTTTTAATATATTTGCAGTAGAATTCTTATATCTGGCGTACAAAATACGCCAGCGCGTGTAGTTAAAGGTTAATTGACAAAAAAGAAGAATATATGTAATTTATTTAATTCAAAATACATTTTACTGCTGTCAGAAAACAGAAAAAAAATGTTAATTATTTGACAAATAAGCATTGCTTTTCGCTTAAATTAAATGCTCAAACTTCCAAAAGGCATGTGGTTAGCGGGAGCTGGTTTGAACACTGAATTTAAGAGAAAAACAATGCTTATTTCTTAAATAAACAATTTTTTTGTTTTCTGACAATAGTAAAATTTATTTTAAATTA
The DNA here is from genome assembly GCF_917563875.1 of Diabrotica virgifera virgifera. Lineage (NCBI taxonomy): Eukaryota > Metazoa > Arthropoda > Insecta > Coleoptera > Chrysomelidae > Diabrotica > Diabrotica virgifera. Next base: position 85,169,596 of record NC_065450.1, read on the forward strand.
AATAAATTACATACATTCTTCTTTTTTGTCAATTTATTTGATTAAAATTTTTTTTGGACATTGTGTATAAACAATTATGTTAATATTTATAATACTGAATACAGAATTAAATACCCTTTCAAATAAGCTATCACACGACTCCTAGTCTCATTTAAAAAAATCATCAATTTCGTCATCAAGTCCATATGGATGACGTCACTGATATGAAATATATGCCAAAATATCGTAATTCAAAAATAAAAATCGACCTGTTTTGGGATTTTTTCCTAGTCGCCGGTTTACGAAATATCGAATTCATTCCAGACATTTGCACCATACTGTATATTATGTGTACCTATGTATATATAAATAGCATAGGATGCCCGCAACGCGTATATAGGTATATAGGTATAGCACTTCTTTTTGGATGGGGAAGAAGCATTGAACTCGCGACCGTCATCGCTACGGCGAGATATTAGTAATTTATATATAATAGGTTGAATTGCGTTTCACCGAAGTTATAATGGTTATAGGAGGGATAGAGCGTGTACACGTGCAAGTGCCTGAGAGGCCACACTATTCCTACTATTCATTATAACTGATTAGTGTTTAGAATTTAAAGTATTTTGAAGTGAAAACTTCTTTAGTGATGGGGATTTTTTGGATGGGGAAAAAGCATTGTACTCGCGATATATTCTTGTGACCGTCACGACTGCGGCAAGATATACATATAATGTATATGTGTATGTATGTATAAATAGTATATACGCGTTGCGTCCGTATAAAAAGACTCACCAGCTCTTTCACACAAGAATTTTCTATTGTCTTTTATTTTGACCCTAAACCCAACCTGTTTGGAAACTCTCCAGAGCTTTACTCCAAGTCACTACACTGAAAAAAATATTGTACATAGTACGAATGAACGCCAATCATTGACATTTTTTACATTGATTCAATGAAAATTTCGTTAATACTATAAACACGTAGTCATTAAGTAATGACCATATTCATTATTACCACGTAATTCTATTCATTAAAAAATAATGAATAGAATCATTAATCGAATGAATCTTTTTATCTATCCAATGACTTTTTTCATAATACTAATAATTTGTTCATTGTATATATGAAATTATACATCAGGATTATGCGGTTAAATTAATTAATATAAAACGTTGCACTAATGTACAGTGTTCTTTAAATTACGAACTCGTTTATTGAATCAATGTTTTCGTAACATTAAATCAATGTTTTCGACTTTGATTAATAACTCGATACATTGTTTTGATGTAACGCACTCATTGTATTAATGTAATATACCTGAATCAATGATCCATTCATTGTAGCAATGATTTTGTACATAAACCGATACATTTCTTAAAACTCTATAAATGTTTTTATTGGTGTAAAAATATCACGTGACAACAGTTGCAGCCTCCTACCAAACAGTCACCCTGCAGACTCTGAGGTGTTTGGCACTATTGATTTGGTTGATTTTTCTAAGGTATGTATTTACATATATTTTTATCTATTTATAAACTATTTTGTTGGATTTCTGTAAAAAAAAGTTGTACGTCTATTTCCACTTTTGCAGATTGATATGGACTTTGGAGTTGCATTTGGAAATGGAAATGCCTTATTGATGGATGAGACAGCAATTTCGAAAGAATTATCTCCTTTCTTCGGTGTGAAAGTCACATCAAGGATAAAACAAATAAATTTTTATTTGAAAAGATTACCCATGAAGACATTACGGAATGTAAGTACCTATTTCATTATTCAATCCTGCATATCTAGTATTAATTAATCTTTATTCTCTCTAAATTTGTTCAAAAGCTAATTCAACACATAGGTAAAAGAACATAGGAATCATTTGAAAATATTTCTAAACGGTATAATCTTATAAATGGTTAGTAAATTAAATCTTTAGGTGATTAAACCGTAAATAATTGAAAAACATTATTAACTCTTGCAGTCAGTAGTATCTATCAAAGTAAAAATAAACATCTCAACATCTAGCAATTTTTTTCAGGATAAATTAAAACATTTCTATAAATAAAAGTGATACCCAAAAATACAACTATGTATAATATTTAGATTTATTTTTTATAATAATTATTAATATAAATTGTAGATGGCTAACATGCAGTTATTCTTTGCGTTCTACATCGATATCTTGTACGAACTAATAAAATATCCCATCAGAAATTTCCAGTACTCATTCTTACATCGGGAAGACCCAGCAAGAAATCGAAGATCATATTAGATTTTTAAAATCAAAGAAAAATGTCATTCAACCATTTGTTTTTTGTATGGGTGGTGATAATTAATCCCAGAGAGATGTTGTATTTGTGGAGATGTTATTGTAGATGTATTTATTTTCACGATATCAGGTATACATTTTTTATATATTTTATATATTTTATAAGAAGAATCAATTTCTGTTATATTTAGTTATTCAGTTTTGTTCCAAATTACACTGTAAAAAGTTGTTTGTGTTAAAGGTAATTAAAAATATATGTTTTTTTTAAACTTATAGATACTTAACATTAGTTTGAGAATCGGCAAAAAATCGTTGCTTCAACCTAAATTTGTAATATTTATGTAGTTATTAAGTCGTCATTTTGTTTACTTATTAACTATTTGTATGTTATATACAAATATACATTAAGATGACATTCACTGAACCAAAAAAGTACGTAAATATAATGAAAAAAACATTGATTCAAAAACGGGGAGCATTAATTTTCGTACAATGATCAGTATCGTTGGTACAATGCAAGTAGATACATTAACTAATGCTCAAAAACATTAATTTTTATGAATTAGTACGTTCATTCAATGTACTTTTTAGTTAAGAATTAATGTACTGATACATTGATTCAATGTACCGATCCATTGATTCAATGTACCGATACATTGATTCAATGAACCGATACATTGATTCTTAACTAGAAAGTACATTGGATGAACGTACTAATTCATAAAAATTAATGTTTTTGAGCATTAGTTAATGTATCTACTTACATTGGAACAATGATACTGATCTTTGGACGAAAATTAATGCTCCCCGTTTTTGAATCAATGTTTTTTTCATTATATTTACGTACTTTTTTGGTTCAGTGTACAAGAATTTCTTTTAGTCTTCTCTATCTATCGCATACGCCATTATGCCCATATTCTAATCTTGTTCTAATCCTTCCTGTTTTCAATAGGTCTAGAAGAGGCGTTTTTCTTACTGGATCACTTTGCTCTATTTTGATGTGTTTGAGGATATATGAGTGCATGAAATGCGAAACTCGCTTATTGCATGTAAAGGCAAATTGAGAAAAGAGCAAAAAACGTTTTTTGCATTATATTTGTTAATAATCAATACTGTTAGCGTCCCTTTAGAACATACACCTCTAATAGTTTTTAACATATTTTAAAAATATAGTGTAGATTTTTTAAAAAAACTAAGAAAAAAGAAAGCATTTAGCGAGTTTTGCACCAAAAAAATGATACAGAAATAAATTGGAAAAAAATTTTATTCACAAAGCAATTAAACAGTTACTTATATTACATTAAATTTGTAGATCGATATCCCAAGGTTTTAAACCACTGCAGCCCGCTTCAATATCATTTACAGAACTCTGGTCTTCCACCCTTCGAGTGTTAACAAAACTTTGTTTAAAAAAAAACAAATCAGGATTTTCTTCCCAGGCATTTCCGTAATGTTTTTTGAGAAGAGAAATTATTGTCGATTTATCGCCTTCTGCACCGAGGTCAACATAATAATTGGGTTCACCTCGTATTAGTGCATTAGTTTTCCCTTTAGTAATCACAAATATTTTAGCCTTGTTGAACTGAAAGTGCCATGATTCATGATGATGGTGCTTTGGTGTTTACTTGTGCTTCATTTCTCCAGTCGTACACCTGCCAATCTAAACCCAATTTCCTAATTGTCGCCTTATTTGCTATGATATCTTCGTAGTCAGAAGTTTCTAGAATGACAGATTTCTTTTTTACTTCTCTTTCAATCATCCCGAACAATCTATCGGGTGGTATAAAAGAATGTCCTACTATGGGGAATATTACGTTAATGGTCTTTATGTTCTTGTTAGCTTTCGTCATCAACCAAACAGAAAGCATGGTCATCATTATAATATTCTTATTTTACTGTCGCTAAATGTCGCTAAAACGCAACTGAAACTGAGTCAAACGGTCGAACCACACAAGCAAACAAACAAGATGCATGATACCCTTTGCTAAGCACGTGAGTAAAATCTAATGCTGTGATTGGACGCCTTACAAAAAGAGAGTTTTGCATCGCACGCATCAATGCATAAAGCGATTTTTGCATCAAGTCATGATTTTTGTGATAGCTTTTCGTGTGTTTAGAAGCTACTATTGCACCAAATACTTATGTAAAATAATACCTTAATGTTATACAAAAAAGATGGCGTGCTTAACTACTTTTTTCAATTTTTGTCCATAAGCGAGTTTTGCATCTCGTGCACTCATATCTAATATCTTTCAGATTGCTATTGTCTTCAGTTATTATATTTTAAAACGTTTTGAAAAACTTTTTCAAGATTCTATCTATTGAGGTATTAAAGATACTATCTAAAAATGATTGACAGACGAATACCTTCACAAAAACTTACCGAATTACTCTAAAAATATTAATTCAGTTTATTATTTCCCTTCGTCTCTTTAATAACGTATCTAATGACATGGGGCTTTGTTGGTGGGCCTAATTAGTAGCTACTGAGGTAGAATTGAAGAGCCCTGTCATAATCAAAAGGACAAGCGGAGGTTCAAGGACGTAAAATAATAATGACACATGATAATTGGGGAATTCTTTTACCTGATTTATAATCGTCGTGTGAATACACCAGTAAAATAAAAAAGTGGATTTAGATATTTTTATTTACACAATTCTTAAAGAAGTCTGTTACAAAAAACTTAAGAAACACTTCCGACATGGTTAGTATTTTATTCTGTATTTAGTTTTCTGTTGATATCGACATCAAAAAAAATTATAGTCCATTTACTCATGGTTTTTGCTTCGAACTTTAAAGAACCACTTGGATGGACATGAAATTTGGCATACACATAGCTAACATGTCAAAGAAAAAAGTGATATGATACTGATGGCTCTGGGGGTGAGTATCACCCCTCCTCGGGGGTGAAAAATGTACATTCAAAGTAAGTCTGGAAGTGGACAAACTGACTAATTCTAATAGTAGGGAAGGAAAATATGCTAATTTTCCAGTTACACGAGCGTTATGGGGACCTATTGGGTTGTGAAGAGTAGGTCCTACAACCAAAAAAGGTTAAGTTAAGTTTTCCATAAAGTGGGGGACCCTCCATTTTTTAATTTAATTTTCCATTTCCAACAATCATTTTTTCCGATTATAGCGCCATCTATCCATAATTTGAAAAAATGTGTCGAATAAAAGTTGCTTATTATTACGCAAAGAATCCAAATCTGCAATAAAAATTAGGGGCTCCTATTTAAGATTTTAAAGTAACCCCCGCCCTATCTCCGTGAGGGGTCGTGTTTGGTGCCATTCGATAGATTTTTCAAAAATATTGAATAAGTGTATTTTTCAGTTTTTCGATCTGATGTTCATTTCGCGAAATATCGCGGGATTCGTATTTATAATATTAAATTTGGCCCCCACCCCTCTCCGTGAGAAGTCGAGTTTGGTATCATTCGATAGATTTTTGAAAAATATTGAGTACGTATTTTTTAGTTTTTCGATCTGTCGTTCATTTCGCGAAATATTCGCTTGTTTTGTGTAACTTTGTGATTCGCGCTCAAATCGTCAGATTTTTAAAATAATATACAACACCCTTTTGCATGTACTTAACTTACCTTATCTTAATCTGACGATTTTGAGTTTTTCTAAGGATAGATTTTTTTTCGGACCCCTATAACGAACTCCCTTGTATTAAGAGAAAATATATGGTAGAGGTGCATTTACAGGGTACAAGGTTTACTTTTCTAGTTTTTTTGCGAGTGAATATGTTTATTTTTCAACAAAAAAAAAACACGTTTTTACAGGGTTTTTCGCAAGTAACTCAAAAAGTATTTTATCGAACAAAATATTCTTAGCAACATTATAGTTTATAAAAAAATAAAAAAAAATGGTGTACGCATGATGTCTTTAGACCCAGCAGAAGTAGAGTTGTAGCTAATAAAAGTACTTTCTTATTCCTCTAAATCGAATATTTCAACGTGAAATAACCAAAAAATTAAGCGCTTTTCGGGGGAAAGCCATTACAACTTTTGTAAAGTATTTAAAAGTATTTGAAAAGCTTTATTTTAACTTTAAATGTTCGCTGGTGTATGTAGAATTGCAATATTCCAACGAACTGCATTTGAAATATTTTCTTTTGGTTCATTAACAGGCCGTGCGTCATGCCATACGTTGTTAAATGCTTTTGCGATATCGAGGAATACTGCTGAACAAATTTTATCCCCCTCCAATGCTTTCTCTATTCTACTTCGATGGATCTGGTCGATTGTAGAGTATTTATTACGAAATTCAAGTTGGTGTGTCGGAATAATATTTTTTTGTTTATTTATATGGTTTAGTCTTCGTAGTAGCAATTTTTTAAACACCTTTGAGATTATTGACCCTAAGGAAATTGGCCTGTATGATGTTTATTCATGGTTATCTTGTCCTACTTTGGGTAGCACTATGATCTCTGCAATTTTTCAAAAATGGGAACATATCTTAGTCTAAAAGATTCATTAAGTAGGGTAGTAAGCCTACATAAGTTAAGTTAAGTTTTAACTTACATAAAAATTATTATTACAATAAATGTTCGAAGTGGCCACTATCGGCACGGATAGGTACATTCATTTATTCGACGAATCCAATTATTCTTAATACCACATGTATGTAATGTTATTGGATTATTTCTTCTTCTTCTTCTTCTTTCTCTTCTTTTTGTATAGGCATGTCTGTTTTTCCAATGTGTCTCTAGTAAGTTGTCGTTCCAACGTTTTCGTGGTCTTCCCACTCATCGTCTTCCTATTGGGGAACCGTCTCTCGCTGTCCTGACTACTCTAATTGTTGTCATTCGACTTATGTGGTCATTACATTCTATTCATCTGTTTCTTACCCAGTTATTAATGTTATCCAACTTGCATCTTGGTCGTATATCTGTACTTCTAGCTCTGTCCCATAGTCTTACCATCGATTTTTCGAAGGGTTTTTATCTTCTCTGTTTCGAGCAATATTTTTGTCCTCTCTGTGTCGGGTCGTGTTTCTGCCGCGTATGTCATTATTGGTCTAGTGACTGTTTTGTAAATTCTGCCTTTCATTTCTTTTCCGATATTTTTATTTCTCCATAGTGTGTCATTCAGGCAACCTGAGGCTTTGTTTGCTCTATTCACTTGATGCTTCACTTCTGTTTCGAACCTTCCGTAGCCAGATAGAGTGATGCCTAGGTATTTAAATTCCATCACTTGTTATATTATCTGACCTTCCAGCTCCAATTTACATCTTATTGGATCTGCTGTTATAACCAAGCATTTTGTCTTTTATGGGGAAATTAACATGTTAAATCTTCTGGCGGTCAAGTGAAATTGGTGCAGCATACAAGGAATCCCCCGTCTAGTATCCCATTGCTGGCTTCATTTTTGGTCAGTTGGTTCATCTTCCACTTTTACTTTTCTTGTATTGTTCTAGTAGATGTTTTCGATCGTTTTAATTATTCCTAGAGTATAACAAATGGATAACGTACTTTAATTTGACCCTGTCAAATGCTTTATTAAGGTCCACGAAACATAAATATGCCGGCTTGTTGTATTCCAACGATTTCTCTTGAACTTGCCTCATTACAAATATAGCATATAGCGTCAGTGCATGACCTTCCCGACCTAAAACCTTGTTGTTCTTCTGCTAAGTTATAATTTCAATAACTTTGTTTGTTACCACTTTGGTTGTTAATTTTAATGTTGTGTTTAATAAGTTTATTCTTTTGTAATTCTCCGGGTCCGATTTGTCTCCTTTTTTGAAGAGAGGTATTAGGATGCTTGATCTCCAGTCTTGTGGATTATTTCAGCAGCATCAAAAATTCGTTGTCGCAATTAAACTTCTGTTTCAATTTTATCCTGGTTGTCATATACTAATGATTTTAGATGTCCCAAAAAAATCCACAACATTGCATTCCGGCGTTCTGGGTGGCCACAAAGATAGTCTATTCCTACCAATCCAACGACGAGGTTAAGTGATGTTAAGGAAACCTTATTTACCTCTGGTAAAATTTTCTGAGGCTCCATCATGAAGAAACCACAGTTCACAGCGTATTTGTAAAGGTACGTCTTCAAGTAGTATCTGTAGAACATTTTGCACAAAATTTAAGTACATCTCACCATTTAATCTTCTAGGAAGTTCGTATGGTCCAATCAGATAATTACTAATAATCCCAGTCCATAAATTTATATTAAATCTTTGTTGAAAATTTGTCCTACGTATAGAATACGGGTTTTTGTCTTTCCACGTTAAATACATTATTTTTTAGTAAAGCAAGCTTCATCTACACACAACACTTTGCACGAAAATTCGGGTCGTCTGGCGATTTCGTGTTGAAACCATCTACAAAACCTTAAGATTCAAGGTAAATCGTCTTGATGTAAATGGTGGAGTCATTGGTAATAGTAGGGATGTAAAAGTTGTTACGCAAATGTCTTGTGGACAATGTTTTTAGAAACGCCAATCATTCTAGGTATAGATCGGATACCTACTGTTGGATTATACACTGACTATAATATCCAAAATCGCGACATATCTATGAAGGCGTACAGGAAAACGGATTACGGCGTAGACGCTATAATTTTGAGCTTTACCACCTTTATAGTGAGCCTCGTATTGCTAGATCTATCAAAATTAAAAGGCTGCGGTGGCTAGGTCACTCAGAGAGAATGAATGAGGTGGAGCCGTCGAAACACATTTATAGCCAGAGACCGAATAAAGTGAGAAGAAGAGGTAGGCCCAGAGCACGATTTAAATACCAGGTGGAAGACAACTTGCGAGTGTTAGGAGTGCGAAATTGGAAAACCAAGGCAAAGGATAGGAAGGAATAGCAGCTGATTCTGAAACAGGTAAAGACCCACCATGGGTTGTAGAACCAATTATGATGATGCTGATATCCCAAATCGCATCTTCTACATTTAGTCTCTGGTTACTTCGTGTTCTACCGCTAGTTTTTTAGGTACCGCTCAACCCGTCTCTCAAATAACCTCTTGGACACATATTAACAAAACTTTGGGCATTAGGATGTCGTCTTTTTTTTTTTATTATTAACTCCATTGAGTACAACAATCTGCCCATTGGGCATTAAGCATTTGTTATGGTAAAAAATGTAGACATGTAGAGAGTTACTCCAGTGAGTAACCTCTTTACAATTCTAAAACTAAAATTTTATCAGTCTGAATACACTTTTGATTACGTTCAGTTAGTTAAGTCGGACGGCAGTTGCCGTTTTAGTCTACGCACTTCAAAGACGTCCCGCACATTTAATTGTCTGGCAAACGCATTAGGATGCACTAACACTCGTTCAAAGTATTTAACACTAAAACGTTGTATGGCTTCTTTCACGGATTCTAGGGGGATGTCGTGTTGAATCACCTCGTTGGATACATAGTATGGCGCATTGACTATGGAACGCAGCACCTTGTTTTGAAATCTCTGTAAGATGTTTGTATTGGAGACGCTAGCAGTGCCCCATAGCTGAATCCCATAAGTCCATATGGGCTTGAGGATGGACTTGTAGAGTAAAATTTTGTTATCCAGAGATAGTTTGGAATTGCGTCCAATGAGCCAATACATATTTCTCAATTTAAGTCCAAGCTGTTTTCGTTTTGTAAAAATATGTTTTTTCCAAGTAAGGCGGCGGTCCAAGTGCATGCCAAGATATTTGGCGTCTTCGGATTGAGGAATTAGACAATTATCAATATATACAGGGGGGCATGTTTCTCTGCGTAGCGTGAATGTTACATGTAATGATTTAGTTCCATTAGATTTGATGCGCCATACTTTCATCCATTGCTGAATTCTATTTAGGTTTGATTGAAGATTCCTTGATGCTGTTGTAATCTTTTAATTGTCGTCTTTTGGGATATCGTTCGGGTTCGACATAGTCCAACAGCCCTGTTACTGTCGCAGTGATTTTCACCGTGCGAAATTAACATATCGTGATACCTACTCGCGAATCGAAAACATGACAATACGATGTATTGTCATGTTACACTCAAACTCTTTAACTGTTATAGTCCAGGAACCGAAGCTTTTCACCTCGCAATTTTTACAGAATTGATCGATTTGCTTGAAAATTTCAGAATAAGTAGTGGATAGATAGTCCAAGGATGAAAATCTATATGATGACGAAAGGTGCTTTTACCATGGGGGTGGTTGCTATCTTATCTCGGGGGTGGAAATTGTTTATTATATTTTAACTGCAAAAGTTGATAGAAACATTCATTCTAAGCAAAAAATGTTCTATACATTTTTTGACAAAATTAATAGTTTTCGATTTATTCGCTATCGAATGTGTTGGTTTTATATCGAAAGAATTAATGTTTTTCGATAATCCTCATTTACGATTCACTCAATTTTTGTCGTAAAAAAATTTTTTTCAAACCAAGTTCTTGGGAATTAAATACCCTACAATTTTATATTTAAACATTTTTTCGTACCTCTGATGCTAATCTTTCTGTTCTGAAGAAAATGTCATTTTTTACCAAACTACAAAAAATCGTTATTCGCTTTTAACTACAGTTTCTTTAAATACTAATCATTCTAAGCCAGTCAAACTTCTAGAATCTATTAATAATGCATAAATAAAAAAAATAAGGCCAATGACTAAAAACACCGCTAACTTACATTATTATGCTTCCAATTGGATTTCTCCTTTTTTTTTCCAAAAAATATATGGATTTTTTAACCGTAACTTTTTTATTTTTTATCTTACAATGTTTGTTAAAAAAGAATTTTGTAGGTTTTTACAAAATATATAAGACAATAATAATACAATATTAAATCTTCTTAAAATCCTCAGTCACAAAAAGAGGTGAATTCAGAAGGGTTGGTAAAGGTGGTTTTTGCATGTTATTACAAGTTTTAATTGTCAATAGCTCACTTAACTTTTGCCGTAAAAAATTTTTTGCAACCCAGTCTCTTGTGAATTAAATAAGCTACAATTTCATATTTAAACATTTTTTCGCATCTTTGATGATAATCTTTCTATTCTTAAGGAAAGACCTTTTTTTTCCAAACTAAAATCGTTATTCGCTTTTAACTCCATTTTTTTTAAACTAATCTCTCTAAGGCGGTCAAACTTCTGATACCTATTAATGATACATAAATACAAAAGCCCAAATAAGGTCAATGACTAATTTTAATTAGGGTGGTAATTAGGAGGTTGCCTCCGACCATTTTTTCGCTGAAAAAAATAGGGACTGACATTCTTTTCATTATTAGTCACTTAATTTTTGAGCTAGACTCATTTATATTTCCTGTGATAGATATTTTTAAATACTTAAAATTAGTGTCAACAAGTTATCCTCGAAAAATGCATCTTTTGACTTTGAAACTACAATATTTAGAATTTGACGAAGGAGAGCTAACATATAATAAAGTATAGCTCGATTACTATTATTGGTCTTAAAGAAAATAAAAAAACCGGTTTTATTTATTTTTTTAAAAGGTACATTTTTGTTAATTAAAGTTTTTTTTGATAAAACGAGAACTTTTGAAGTCATTAGCAGAAAACTTATTAAAAATTTTTTCGATATAAAAAAACTAACACATTCTATAGCGAATAAATCGAAAACTATTAATTTTATCAAAAAAATGTATAGAACGTTTTTTGCTTACAATAAATGTTTTTACCAACTTTTGTGGTCAAAATATAATAAAAAATTTCCACCCCCGAGATGGGGTGGCAACCACCCCCATGGTAAAAGCGCCTTTCGGCATTATATAGATTTTAATCCTTGGACTATCCACTACTTATTCTTCAAATTTTCAAGCAAATCGATTCATTCTGTAAAAATTGCGAGGTTTTTTCCTATTTTAAGCTTCATTACTTGGACTATAAAATGCCCGATTTCACCAACGATACCTAAATATTTAAGAATTACCTAAATGGGTTTAGGCACTTCCTAACTCTACGGATTTCACCATACGATAATAATTGCCTAAACCGCTTAAGCATTACCTTAGGTTGGGATACCGTTTTCGATCTCCCTAAACTTTAGGTATTACTTTTCGTTGACAGTCATGTTATATGTTTACAATGTACTTGTGACGTTTGTCAATAATTTGCTTCTTACCTTTATTTTTCTGTTATTCTGTAATATTAGGTATATTAGTTGTAATCGTGTATTTTCTTTTATATTGATAATATAATATGTGTTGGAAAATATAGAAAATCATTTGGAGTGTTTTACAGGTCTATTGACAAAAATATGTAGTCTACCTACTACCTAACAAACTAAATAGTGTTGTGTTTCAAAAATCCAGTCATATCACTAAAAGTATGTCATTAAAACTTAATAATGAAAGAAGCAATTTTTAACATATTATTTATTTTAAAATTATTTCATTAATGACAATTCAACTAAATTTAATTTTTCGTCATGTGTAAAATTTATAACTTTTTTCTTTTCCACCATTTCACTGTACATATGGAGGGCTCAGAAGCCAATCAGGTTAAGTCACTAAATATAAAATCTGAGAAAATTGACTTGTTTCAAAACTTGTAAGAAAATAACGACTCCCATATAAGTACTAATAATAATTTTTATTGAAATGTAACATACTGATAAACTTAAATATAAGAAAAGTTAAAATGAAAAGCGTTTTTCTTATTTAATGCGTTTACACAAGGAAAAAATGACTTATGCTAAGTGTCCACTGAACTAAAAAATAAAATAACGGGAAAACAATTATTATTAGTCTATGTAATTATCCGAATCGTCACTGTCGTTATTAGCCTCAAGTTGGCCGATCACTGAAGTTGAAGCTCGAGGATTATTCCTTTGTATTACTGGCAAATTTTTATAAAATGTGTGGTAGTGCGGTGGAATGTAAGGAAGCAAATCAAACATGTGTTTTTTTTTTAAGTCTTTGACAGGTCTGCGATTTGGGTAGAGTTGCTCCTGAACAATATTAAATAACTTAGGTGGTCTTCCCTTTCCGGCCTTTTTTGCAATATTGATCTCGTTAAATGTAAAATCTTCTTGCAGTGTTTCTTTAAAGAAAATAGATTCCGGTTTATTTTTGTAATATCTGAGCCATTTTATGTTCAACCAATTAACTTTCCCCCCTGTATTATCAATTTTTCTATTAATGATGCTGTTTTCCAATATTCTTGTCGAAAGAAATTCTTCACGTTTCATTTCAATTATTTGAAATGCATTAGTTTTCTCAGCAGTGGCAACTAAATTAATCCAATCTTCAGGACCATAAATAAACTCTTTTTTCTTTGCCTTTGACTCAATAACCCCAAAATCTGCATCATTCGGAAGGTAGCTATGACCTGAGGTGAGAAATTTATTGTCAATTGAAGTAGCGTTCATTTCGGGGTCTTGTGCGAGTTTGAGAAGTGACAGACTTAGTTTAATATTGCGGTTCTGGCCTGTACAACAGTCCGAATACAAAATGATACTATCACAATTTCTTGCATTCATTTTTAAATGTTTTGTCAGGCAGGTGGCAACTTCTTGTGAACCTCGCGATCCCTCTGTTTCGTCCCACATAAACATGTACCCCTTATTGTCGTTAAAACTATGAATTCCCAAATTATAAATATATAAATTCATCTTATAATAAGCAACAGATGTGCTTAGTTTGGGAAAAGGTAAAGCTTTTTGTAGATCGAATGTAAGAACATAGATGTTTTCATTAGCTAAATTTTTATCTTTGTTAAGCGAATCTCTCGCTAGTTTTGCCTTTCTGAGATGAATTTCTTTATCGGTTTTTGCTTTATGTATATCTTCTTCATTATTCCCAAATCTGATGGTATTTTGCAAAGAATCACATAACTGGCAGGTATCTTTAGATGGAGGTTTGAAGTGCAGATTAAAATTTGAAGAGAAAACATGATAGTACATTTTTTCTTTAACCGATTCTGAACCTTCCTGTTCACATTTCTCTTTATAAAGTTGATACATCTTTCTAATACAGTAGAGTCCCGCAAATCCGAACTAATTGGGGGGACAGCCTGTTCGGATTCCGAAAAGTTCGGATTATCCGAAAATTAGCGTTAACTAGTAGTTCAAAGCGTTCATTGTGATTTTGAGTAGCCAAACGTTCTCGCAAGAGTGTGGACAATACTTTTGGACTAGTTGACTACGAGAGAACCAAAGTAAGTTTGTGTTTAACCTTTATAAACCTATATATTAAAGTATAATATTTATTTTTAAGAAATTTCAAATGTCAAAGTCCTAGTAATCCTACATTGTCCAATTTTCTGGCTTTACTCTGTATAATACACATAATGTTTTTAAGTTTTTGTCTTGAATTTTTAAATTTTTTTCACTTTCCGTTGGTTCGGATTTGCCAAAAGTTCGGATTCGCGGGGTTCGGATTTACGGGGTTCTACTGTATTTAAATCTGGATTTAAATATTTTCTATCTGGAGCATCACAAAGAGTATAGTGGCTCTTGTAGCAAGAAAATGATTTGATGTGTTCCTTGACTTTCGTGACGTCTATTTTATTGGTTGGTTCTTTGTGATCTCTTTTGTCTATGCAAGAAGCTGGCGTTGTACTACAAGACAGTTTATAGATACGCCCCTCACTCACTTGAAAGGTATCTTTAAAAAATTTCTTACACACACGAATGGACAAGTCTGTAGTAGTTAAGTAATATTTTACTGATTTTAATCTTGGCGCTTTTGATCCATTTCTGACGCGACGTTTTTGAACAGAGCTGTTATGAATCAGTCCATGAAGATAAATGTTCTGCTTTGTATTGTCAGCTAACTTGTAAAATGAGTCAAAAATGAGTTGTCGTTCTTCGAGTGTTATATTAGAAGAACAAAGTCGTCTACATTTACAATCAACATTTTTAAACGATTTGCCAGGTATGTTCTTCCGGTTTCTGTTCACGTAAGCTTTTCCACTATACCGTCGAACTGCGTTGACTGTCCGTCTCCATTCTGTTGGATTCCTTTTTCGCTTTCTCCCTCTTGTCGGAGATTCTACCATAACACCCCCTTCATTTTCAATCACAATGTTTTCTGCCCCAAGATCGTCGGCAGGTAAACTGGAACCATCTGAAACAAATTTCAGTGGTCAAAGCGTGTAAGTCAAAATCATTTTTTTTTCTTTGAATTTGATGCAATTTCAGTCACAATAATCATAAAAAGGATTGTTTTGTGTTCATCTTTAGTAATAATTTTAACATTTAATCTATTGTTAGCAGAAAAAGCATAAAACACATTTTCGTAAGAAATTATTCCCGCCTTTTTAGGTTAAAAGTTACTTACTTGAATCAGATGAACTATTTCCACTGTTAGGCACATATTCTGATCCACTATCCGAGTAAGGATCATTTTCTTCAAGTTCTAATGAAAAATCAACGGTATTTTCACTCATTTTTACCGATAACAATCGTGAAATAAATCTCAAATCAAACTGTGACACGCCGAGATGACTTACACTAATTGACTTCCGATAATTTTTCAGTTTATTTCTGACGCTAAACAAAGTACCGCCATCTGTTGGTTTTACTGTCAAGCATTGACTTAGGCGTTTTGTTTGTAGAAAGTTTTAGCTGTAAGAAGGAATCTTCGACACGTAACTCAATTTTTAGCGGAAAGTGACTTACACTGATTGGCTTCTGAGCCCTCCATATACAAATAACATACAAAACTTAACAAACTTAATTCACAAATCAAATAACTAACTACTAAATAAAATAACTATAACAGTACAAAACTGAATAAAACCAACTTGGCAAACAAACAATAATGACAAATAATCGAAAAAGTAAGGTAATGTCATCGTATTCTTCTTTTTATTTATCAAAAATAGTTCAAACGTACCCGAATTAATACCTAGGAAAGAATTTCCTAGATAAGCAGTTCTTTTAGTTGTGAAACGCTATTGTTCTTAAGTATTGACTTAGGAAGTTCCTATCGATAAGAATTACTTAATAAGGCAACTGTTTAGGTATCGTTGGTGAAATCGGGCATTAGTGTTACACTCAAACTCCGAATTCGGACAATGTCCGAAATTTTTTACTCGCTACTCGCTTCGCGATGTGGAAACGCGAATTACCAACGTTGCGGAGTGAGCATTTTATTCGGACATTGGCCGAAGCGAAATACCCAGATCGCATTGTGGGTAAACGAAAGTACCTACTCAATAGCCGAAATAAACACGTTCACCGGAGATTGAGCAAAACTATAATACCGATAACCCGACATGGGTAATTTATTTTACTTATGTCGAGTTGTCGGTATTTGTAATTTGCGCAAACCCCGAAAAGCCTCCAATCACACCCATACCCTACGCCTACACCAATTCCATAATAACAAGTAAAATAAAATCAAATTTTCCTTGAAATTCCATTTATTTAAATAAAAAAAACTAAACAGTAAAATACAACAAGTATATTATCGAAAATAGAAAAAAAATTATTAAGCGTTTAACTTAATTTTAACGTTTAACACTTTTAACGTTTATTACAGTTCTTTTCAAAAACTATGTACTTTACTTGTTAGCACAAGAAATGCTACCGTGACATTTAGAATTGCATTTTATGCTTGATTTTATACATTTGCAAGATTTGCCTGAACAGTTCTTCTTGCATCCACATCTGATGAAGCCTCGTTTGGCACAGATGACATCATTGCTTTTATACGGACATTGAGCTACGTCTAAGTTTTCGTAATTTGAAACTTCATCATGGATGTGCTGACCACATTCATAACAGCTGTTTGCATTGCCACAATCAATATCACCGAGTATTAAGTTATCGCTGGACATAGTTTCTTTTTCTACATGTTTATTGTTTTCTACAGTCCTTGTCAAAATCTCCGAAGCATCTTCATCCACAGCATTTATTTTTTTGTTATCTTCTTTATTAAAACTTCTTTATAGCTTAGAGAATTCTCCTCCTAGTTCTTCCTCATTAGTCATTTTTTTACGACGTCGGCTCTCAAAGGGGAATCTAATAATCTATTTTTCTGTGGTGAACCAAGCATTGTCTCATAAGAGGTTCTCTTGATCCCTCTGTGGTAACTGATATTCGAGCTGCACGTCTGAACCGTGAGAAACGGATTTCGGCGTTTGCGCAAACTGGAAATACCCACAACCCGACGTGGGCAAAATATGTCGGGATATGGGTATTATGGCTTTGCTCAATCTCCGGTGAATGTGTTTATTCCGGCAATTGAGTACTTTCTTTTACCCACATCGCGTTCTGGGTATTTCGCTTCGGTAAATGTCCGAATAAAATGCTCACTCCGCGACGTGGGTAATTCATGTTGTCCACATCGCGAAGTCAGTAAAAATTTCGGACATTGTCCGAATTCGGAGTTTGAGCGTGACCTATATTCTCCAGTTACAGGTAATTACGACTGATTACAAATATGTAGCTTCTGCGTGTCAAAATAAATAAAACTGCCGGGTTGCCAAATGTAAGTTTAAGTACAAGAAATTTATTTTAATTTTTTGGGGCAACATATGAGTTTAGAAAAAAACCATAAGAAAGTTTTCTTTTAAATGGTGCATTCTACCCATACTTTAAGGAGGAAAGCATTATATACTGGGACACCCTGTATAGGTGTTTCAATGCATTTTCGCATCTAGGGATGGCACCAATTAATTATCTGCTACCGCTCCATTAATTATAAACTTATTAGGCTAAAGTGGTTTTGGAAATAAAAAAAAGTTAAAAAAGTAATGAGTTTAGTTTGATGTTTTTCATTTTTTATTGTAAAGACTTTCGTACTCAAAAAATAATGTATTTCTTTCAATTACATGAAAAGTTTTTAACCGAATTTAATATGCTGTTTGAGCATGCTACCACCTGTGGCAACATTTCATATCGTGGGAACTCGTCTCGAAAGAATCATCTCCATGTAAGGGGTTGTAAACGAGTGTAGAGTACAAGAAACCGAAGGCAATAGGCGGCCAAAGAGACACTAAACCGACAAGAAAAACGATTGATGGCGGTTTAAGAAATCAAGTGTCGCTAATAGGACGTATATTGGATTTGTGCGCTGTTTAGTAGCACTTATTCTGTCACCGCGACTGAGCACTTTTAAACATGTCGCGTATGTCGCGTCACCGTGCTGCGTTGTGGCACAAGAAACTAGATTGAATTTTAAGATATTACGAAATTTATGGTGATTTGGAAGCTGTGATGGTGCATTTTTCGTCAATTTGTTTCTCGTTCCTATTTTTCGTTACTTAAGGAAGATTGTCTTTTTGTACATTTATTTATATTTATATGCAAATGCTTTTTTAAGAAAAAGACAAAACTAAGGTCAGGCAATGGTTTTCAAAAGAATAAAGGGATCAAAAAACAAAGAGAGGAAAATGAAAACATACGCTGAAAAATATCCGTGAAATTTTAGTATCTATGGGCATGTTTTGTTTTTACGTTTTTTTTGATTATATGTACCTATATCAGCAACTAAAAAGCTTTTTTGCAACTAAAATGCTATTTCAGCAAAAATAAAGAATTCAAAACTTTATCGAACATTCGATACCGGACGAATCAACAATTCGCAATAACTAATTTCCGCAACTATAGAAGAAGGTATAAATAAATTTAGAGAAAAAATTTGTAATACATGTAATATACAGGGTGTAACAAAAATATAGGTCATAAATTAAAGTACGTATTCTGGGACCAAAAATAGTTCGAATGAACCTAACTTACCTCAGTACAAATATGCACATAAAAACGTTACAGCCTTTAAAGTTACAAAATGAAAATCGATTTTCTCGAATATATCGAAAACTATTAGAGATTTTTTATTGAAAATGGACATGTAGCATTCTTATGGCAGGAATATCTTAAAGCAAAATGATGGTGAAATTTGAGTACTCCCTAAAAATTTTAAGGGGTTTTGTTCCCTTAAACCCCCGCAAACTTTTGTGTACGTGTCAATTAAATTATTGTTGTGGAACCATTCGTTCCACTAATGGCACTACAGCCCAAATCCAGCCTTGGCCTCCTTCAACAAGATTTTCCAATCATTTCGATTTACCGCTGTTCTTTTCCATGAACGCGTTCCCAGGAAGTTCCTGGCATCTTCATCGACTTCGTCTTCCCATCTCTTTTTAGGTCTTCCAACAGGTCTTTTTCCCAGTTAGCAATTTTCTGGGGATTCTATTCTCATGCATGCGGACCACGTGCCCTGCCCACCGTAATCTCTGCAGTTTAGTGTATTGTGCTAGAGTTGGTTCGCTATATTGCTCGTATATTTCTCTATTATACCTAATTCGCCAGTGGTTATTTTCACTTATTGGGCCCAGTATCCTACGTAATATTTTTCTTTTAAACACATCTAATGCATTGGCCAGATTTCTGTGTCACCACCCATGTTTCACAGCCATAACTTACTATGGGCCTGATTATTGTTTTATAGACCCGGAGTTTTGTTTCCGGTGTACGTCTCACGATTTGAATATGTGGCCCATCGCGAAATAGGCGTTATTTGCCAGCACAAGCCTTCTATTTATTTCCTGTTCTTCTTCATTGCTTGTGACCAGATCCATTCCTAGGTACGTGAATCTATTCACATGTTCTATATCGTCAATAAAGTGTTGTTGCGCCGGTCTATTTGATCTGGTTTGTATGAGTAGTTTTGTTTTATTTGTATTTATTGGTAGCCCTACTGCTTCTGCACTCTGTTTCAACTCAACGTAGGTTTCTTCCGCTGCATTCATTGTTCTGCTCATTATGTTTATATCATCTGCGTGTGCTGCTAATTGGGTAGATTTGTTTGTAAGTATGTTATTTCTGCTCACTGTCAACCGTCTAATTACATATTCAAGAACAAGATTAAAAAGCGTTGGAGCCAGTCCGTCGCCTTGTTTCAGTCCTTGCGTTATCGTAAACGCATCAGTGATCTGTCCTTGAATACATAGCTGTGCTTCTGTTTCTGTCATTGTAATTTGCACTAGTCGTATTATTTTGATTGTATGCCAAATTCTTCCAATATATTAGGTAGAACTGTTCTATCTACTGAATCGTAGGCTTGTTTAAAATCTACAAAGGGATTGTACCATTCGTTAAATTCAATATTTTCAAAACTTTTTTGCTTCTTAGTATTTTTTCGATAAGGCAGTTTTTAACGAGATGCGGCTTCTTTTTTAATATGTTTACATAAAAAGTTTATGGGAGTTTTGTGCCTTTAAACCCCCTAAATATTTGTGTACGTTCCAAATAAAGTATTACTGCAGTAGCATTAGTTATACACAGTATTTTTAAAACTTTTTTGCCTCTCGGTATTTTTTCGATAAGGCACCTTTTATCGAGATGTGGCTTCTTTTGTAATATGGTTCAAAATATACCTAACAATGTAAATAATAAATAAATTTTCATATTATTACCAAGTCTCCATAATCGTACTTAACCATATACAAATATGTGGTGGATTTGAAAAATATTCAAAATATCTCGATAAAAACTGACTTTTCGAAAAAGTACTAGGAGGCAAAAAAGTGTTTAAAACATTGTATTTAACTAATGGTACTGCAATAATAATTAAATTGGAACGTTCCCAAAAGTTTGGGGGGGGGGGGGTTTAAAAGAGCAAAACCCCCATAAATTTTTTAATGGGTGTCCAAATTTCTCTATAATTTTTTCTTAAGACACTACTGACATAGGAATGCCACATGTTTATTTTCAATAAAAGATCTCTAATAGTTTTCGATATATTGAAAAAAATCGATTTTCATTTTGTAAGTTTAAACTTTTTTTATGTGCACATTTGTACAAAGGTAAGTTAGGTTCAATCGAACTATTTTTGGTCCCAGAATATTTGATTAAATTTATGACCTCTATTTTTGTTACACCCTGTATGTATATACATATATATTTCAGGTTCGTTAGATAACATATGGAAGTGTGTGGAACCAAAATGTAATACTGGGGATGTCGGAGCCTTGTCGAGTCGTTTAATAGGATGAAGAATGGTAAGGCAATAGGACCTGATGGAGTACCTGCAGAGGTTAGGAGGCTCTAATAAAGAAATGATGAGTAGTATATATTATTATGAAGATATGCATAGAGAGAGAGAGAATGATGGTATCATAACAATTAGGCATGTAAGAACTATAGAGGCATAAATTTGTCTATAAAAAATCGCATGCAATGAAAATTTGGGAAAGAAATGTAGAGCAAAGGTTAAGTAAAAAGACATCGATAGAAGAACAGTTCGGGTTTATGCCAGGAGGGAGGCATCTAGAGAATATGGCGAGAAGCAAAGAGAGCTAAATTTGGTATTTGCAGACCTTAAGAAGAGCTAGACAAGAGCTACGGAAATATATGAGAGAGTTTGTTCCTGAAAAGTACATAAGGCTCATGAAGGATATGTACGGTGGTCCGATAAGTACCTAGCCTCTCCGCCCGATGGCGCCACTGTCGCAAGAGAAATTTACCATCGTGTAATACATTTTTGTAAACGGCCTATGTCAAAATATCAGCCAAACCGGACCCGTAATTTTGTTTTGACAGCGTGTGAAAGCAGGCGTGTTTGGGGATTTTAAAAAATGAATTAAGAGCGGTATCTGTCGGTAATTCGACTCTTGTTTTTAGAAAAAAAATACCGCAGCGAAATTAAAGAGGGCTTGATGTCACTCCCAGATGCCCCTAAAACAGGTACCACTGAGGATAACGTGAAAGACATCCACGATCTCGTATTAGTAGACCACTCAATGAAGGTGCGTGCAATAGCTGAGACAGTAGCCATCTCAAAAGATCTCGTTGGTCGTATCCTGTGTGAAATTTTGGGCATAAAAAAGCTGTCGGCGCGATGGCTGCCGCATTTTCTAGCGGCGAACAATAAACGCAACCATTTCAGAGCAGTTTCTGATGCTGTTTAAGCGTAATCCAAATGAGTTTCTACATTTTTTCATAACCATCGACGAAGCATGGTTCTACTGGTATACATCAGAGACCAAGGATTAGTCGATACAGTGCAAACTCATCCCGTGAGTTGGCTCCGAGGAAGGCGAATACTGTCCAATCGACCGGAAAGGTGATAACCACCATTTTCTGAAATTCACAATTTGAGATCTATATTCACTTCCTGGAAAAGGGCAAAACGATGATAGGGCTTTACGATGCTGCATTATTGACCCTATTCGTCGCCAAATTTCAGAAAAAACAGCCCCAATTGGCGAAGAAAAATACTCTTTCACCATGATAATGGTCCAGCTCACAACTCCGCCATCGCCATAGCCAAATTGGTCGAAATGGACTACAAACTGCTGTTTTATCCAACGCATTCTCCAGATTTGGGCCTATACGACTTTTTTTATTTCCAAAATTGAAAAACTCACACGCCGGGCAGAAATTTAAGTCGAATAAAGAAGTCATCACCGCCACGGAAGCCTACTTTGCAGACCCCGAGAAAAAGTATTTTTCTGACAGGTTAACGAAGGTGGAGCATCGCTGGATCAAGTCTATCGAGCTAAAAGGAGACTACGTTCAGAAATAAATCGCCAAATTTTCAAAATTTTTCTTTTTCTTTTGAAGGCTAAGTTCTTACCGGACCGCCCTAGTATGGGGCATGTATATGTTACCGGCCAAACCCGATTTTAGGACAAACTAGTTTGGCCTAGGCCAAAGTCGAAAGTAATTGATTACAGAGTGGTTGATGATTTAAACGTAAGTTTAGGAGACACTATTAAGAGTTGTACTTTAAGGTATTTAGGGGAAATGATAAACCGAGATGCCACTTGTATGAAAGATATAGAAATGAAAATAGTAAGGGGAAAACAAGCCAGGAACGCACTCCATGGAGTAATATGGAATAACACTCTAACTAAAGAAAACAAAATAGTTATTTTTCTACAACCACTATTCAAAGTGCACTTTTCTGCACGGTTTTATGTTAGCAAACTTGATATTTTCTCACAGTATAAGATATTTGACATTAGTGTGCAGAAAAGTGACGTTTCTGTGCCGCAAAGTGACGTTTCTGTGCCGCAAAGTTCTTTTCTGCACAGTTGACTACCTCATTCTGAGTAACGTTATATTCTGTTTACATCCGTGGACTACCGCATTCTGAGTAACGTTATATTCTGTATACATCCGTGATCCGTGGTTAAACTTTAGACAAATATATAGCCTATAAGACAATTATTATATTTAACTATAGCATAGAAACTAAATTATGGATGTTATAACTGTTTTATTTTACAATTTTATTCTTATTAAACATTTTATAATTATCAAATAACCAATAAGGATTTAGCAACCTGTGCAAGAGACGTCGAATGAAGTAGGTTTTGTGTAAATCCGTGACTGCATACATATAATGTCAATAATGTGTAATAATTGTTTAAATTTAAACAAATTAAGGCAGTGCATTAATTTTTTAACTGATTTCTGTGCAATTTATTTAGGTATAAGGAATTTAAATTGATTAGTAGGTATTAATTAAATACAGTTTAAAATTTATCACATAGGTACCTATTATAATTAATCGTCGTTTGGAAATTGTGATTTTTATTTTTAGGAAAAACTGTGTTTGTAGAAAAAGTATAGTGTGAAACACGTGCAGAAAGGTAATTTCTCACTCGTTTGAATTGCGGCACTCGCTTGCGCTCGTACCGCAACTTTTCAAACTCGTGAGAAATTAGTACCTTTCTGCACTTGTTGCACAATATACTATTTCCTAACAAGTGCAGAAAGTCATTCTTTTCCGCACGCGACTGCAGTTTGCCGAACGACGCGAAGCGGGAGTTCGGCAAGCAGTCGAGTGCGGAAAAGAGACTTTCTGCGAGAGTTAGGAACAATATTTTTTCTAAGAGTCTTTAAAAAATTATCAAATCTTAATCAATTAATTTAATGAATATGAAAATACATACACAAATTAATTTGACAAGGTTGTCAAAACCAAACCTTCAATATAATTAGTTAGCATGACGACGATCTTGGTTTCCATGACGATGATTCAAAATGACTGTTATTGTCTACCGATTTGACTTTCGAATATTATGTCAAAATAATTTTATTTCATCGAATTGTCGCGTTAATTTCATTAAAACAGGAACACAATAAGATATATTTGAAATAAATTAGTAAATAATATCTAAATATTAGTTTATTGCATGTATTATAAATACTTTAAGGCCATATTAACATATCTAAATTAACACGCGTGCGGAAAAGTAAAAACCGCGTGCGGAAAAGTAACACGCGTGCGGAAAAGTAACACGCGTGCGGAAAAGTGAAACGTTCTAAACTAAAAAGTGCGCGAAAGTAGACATTTTTGTACGCTCGTAGAAAAAAGGATTTTTCAGGACATAGTGCTGAATATTATCCTATAAGAGCGGAAGAATGGCCAGTGACAACAATAATACGAAATAAAATACGAACAGTTGAATTGGAGTTTATGAGAAGGTGTCTACAAATTAAAAGGTAGGAGAGAATAAGAACAGAAGAAATATGAAACAGAATAGAAGTAGAATGCTCAATTACAAAAATGTTCTGGTAGTAAAAGTAGAGCCCTGAAATGGTACGGGCATGTACAAAGGATGCCGGAGCACAGGTGACCGAAAAGATTACTGGACTGGGACCCGCGGGGGGAGGAAAACTTGCTGTGAGATGGAAAACTCACATAGGAAATGCTATGATAGATAGAGACCTCAGAGATGGCGACTGGGAGCATAGAGTGCTATGGAAGACGAAACCGGCAAATTCATAATGGAAAAAGCCAAGAAGAAGAAAGTAATTCAGCGAACTAGTACGGTTTAATATAAATAATGATTTAAATAAAATACTTTGTTCTTGGACAAATAATCATTTTTATTAAAATTATAATTATTCGTAACAAACAAACAAAAATATTAAGTTATATTCGCGTTCGGACGAACAAACAGCCTAGGTCAAATTTCTAACCTTTAGTACCATCCTTGGATTATAAGCTTTCATTTGACACCTCATTTGTCATTCTACCTGGTATAATGACGGAGAAGTTGAGTTTACGGACAGACAGACGGACGGACGGACAGACGGACGTGCATCTTTTCTTTTAATTTTTGGAGAAAACATCATCCTTTTATTTATTATTTTTTATATTATTCAATTATACAACAATATTTTGATTTATAGCATGTATCAATATCTTCATTGGATGTATCATACGATACAATATACTGATGTATAATTTTTTTGCCATCCCTGTGAGGACGTGATTTGGGAATTACCCGCATGTAAAAGTCCTTACATGTTCGCTAAATTACTTTCAACTCGGCTAAATTGGTTTAGACTACGCCGTACAAGTTTATCCTGAAGTGTGGGTCTTTATTATCTAGGCCAAACTAGTTTGGCCTGAAGTGTGTGTATTTATATCAGGATAAACTTTGGCCTACGCGCGAGAGGACAAATTAGTTTGGCCTAGGCCATACTAGTTTATCCTAACGCGCTTAGGACAAACTAGTTTGGCCTAGGCCAAACTAGTTTGTCCTGAAATCGGGTTTGGCCGATAACATATACACCAACGCAAGAAAGACTTCAGTCGGATTCACCGAATGTTTTTCAGGGACGGTTAGTTTGCATCAAGGCTCTTCACTAAGTCCCTTTTTAATCTTATTATAATTGTACTGATAGAGGAGGTAAGGGAGGGGGCTCTTTGGTCAACGCTCTTTGCTGATGATGTTGTGTTAGTAAAGGAGAGCAAAGACTAGACATGATCAGGAACGAATTGATTAGAGCAAGGGCCGGAGTGACTCTTGTCCTTCTCTGAAGAAAAGCATTTTATTCAAAATTATACATTTTAAAAATTTTACTATTTAAACCAAACTTTTTCAAAAGTAAGCATTTTGAACCGTTGAAACTTACAGATCATAATATAAACACAACATAAGTAAAGCAACTTATGAAGCGGGAACGATTAATTTCATCAACCCGGCATCCGACAGGTGAACTTTTTTGTCACTAACAGACAGGTGGGGTGTGACAAACCCCAGCAATTGAAAGAGTTAGAGAATCTCAAAAAATATATTTACGTTTAATTTTTTATGATATGTGGAACGTCAACATCTTGAAGCTGGCCAGGATAGTCACTATTTACATTAACATTGTCTATTTCTTCACTTAGTTATTAATCAATCTTGTCAATACATTCGTCACTGTCTGCTGCATCCCATAAGGCCTGAAGGCGTGCTTATTCTCGTTCGTAATTCATTTTAACTTCGAGTAATAAAAAAATATGTTAAAATCCGCTATTATTCACTTACTTATACTTACTTATTTATAGGAGTAAAACAAAATAAATACTATTCTGCAGAAAGTGCAAAATCCTACTCGTGGGGTGTGAACACTTTCAATCCAAATCCACTTGCTGAAACTAAACAGACGACTAGAAACTCTACGCCAGTCAATGGGAGCAAGAATAGGATATTACCTCTGAATTCTATCCTACAGCATGGATTTTAATGAAATTTTGGGCCTAGCCTCTACTTATCTCCTTATTCAAAGTCTACCCTATGCCGATGTGTGCTTTTATCTTGGGGGTGGTTCCCAGCCCTTCTTAGGGTTGGAAAATTTTTTGGTTAAAATTACCACGGAATTCGCTAGAGAACCTAATTCTAAGCAATAACTGTTTTATAATTTTTTTTGAAAACTCAATACTTTTTGAGAGATTCGTGGTTGAAAACTGGCCATTTTCACTGAAACATAATACCTTTTCGAACGGTTTCTTGCGAATACATTAAAAACTATGCATCTAACTAAAAAAACTATATCAAACATTTTTGTAGGTTATAAAAAACAAAGAGACACTTGCCTTCATAAGTCTTCTAGTTATAACACAAATAGAGATATGGTAGGTGAAAATAAACTTACGTGCATAGAAATCGGCCCATTTAAAAATTTGGTCATTTTTGATGTCTCTTCTTCTTCTTATGGTGCCTATCCGTTACGGATGTTGGACACTAACATGGCTATTCTGACTTTGTTGACTGCTACCCTGAAAAGTCCGGTAGTGGTTACGTTAAACCATTTTCGCAGGTTATGCAGCCAGGATATTCTTCTTCGTCCTGGACCTCTTTTCCCATGCACTTCACCTTGAAGTATGGTCCGAAGTAGGTCATATCGTTGTTCATTGCGCATTATATGGCCCAGGTATTCCAGTTTGCGACGTTTTATGGTTACGACTAGTTCGAGCTCTTTACCCATTCTATGTAGCACTACTTCGTTGGTAACTCTGTCTATCCAGGAAATCCTCAACATGCGTCTATAGCACCACATCCCAAATGCTTCGAGTCTCTTCAGTGATGCTTCAGTTAAGGTCCATGACTCCACGCCATATAAAATAACGGAGAATACGTAGCATTTTAGTAAACGAACTTTTATTTCCAATTTTATATCGTGGCTGTTAAAGATTTTTTTCATTTTGACGAAAGCTGACCTTTCCTTCGCGATCCTTATCTTAATTTCCGTCGACCGGTTCCACTGTTCATTTAAGTTTGCACCCAAATAACAAAAGTTTGTGATTTGTGTTATATGTTGTTGGTTAACTAGTAATTGACCAGGTGGTATCCTATTTTTGCTTATAACCATGTATTTGGTTTTTTGATGTTAAAATCAAGCCCAAACCTGCTACTTACTTCTGCCATCCTGGAGACAAGTGTCTGCAGACCTTCAAGTCTGTCTGCAAAAATGACAGTATCATCAGCGTATCTTATGTTGTTCAATCGTTCTCCTTTTATAAGTATTCCCTCGTCTATATCCGTTAGCGCTAGGTTCATAATGTGCTCTGAATATGTATTGAACAATAATGGGGACAATATACATCCCTGTCGCACACCTCTTTTTATCTCATATTTCCTAAACTTGTTCGCCGATTTAAGCAATTTTTTAAACATGTTATAGCCTGATTCTTTAACAATACCACTGTAATAATATTGTTGCTAAACAGGTAAACTTTTATTGTATACCGGGTGTACTAATCAAACTGTGTTTGTTTCTGAAAGTTCGCATCACTTCGCGTTTAGCATTTATGAAATACTGAAACTAGAACCCAACTATATCCTCAGGTTTTCTTAACATTCTGTTTTTTGAATAATTCGTTTCTGTTGGATAATAAAAAAGTTTGGTACTTTAACAACTAGACATGTTCTTCATCAATACACGGTGTTTCTAAATAAGTGCGACAAACTTTAATGGATAATTCTGCATGAAAAAATAATGACAGTTGGCTTTACAAACGTATGATCGCAAATGTTTCGTTTCCGAGATACAGCATGTTGAATTTTTTCTTACAAACTGACGATTTATTTTATTGCTTTAAAACCGGTTGAGATATGCCAATGAAATTTGGTGGGATTTAAGACGTAGTTATTTCACATTTTTAGACATACAGCTTAGAACTTAATATTCACCATTAGCGTGCATCCGTGTAATATGACCGATCATATTACCTGTATACACGCTAATGGTGAATATAAAATTCTTAATTTTATGTCAAAAAATCAGCAATAACTAGATCTTAAAACCTACCAAATTTCATTTGCATATCTCAACTGGTTGTAAAGCAATAAATAAATCGTCAGCTCGTAAGAAAAAATTCAACATCCCGTATCGGGCAGTGCCTATCTCGGCCCAAGAAACAGGATCTTTTAAAAATGTCCCAAGTCGGCGCAAAGATTAAAACTGCCCCAGATAAAATATACCAGCTCGGCTCATGGGATATTAATTGTTACTATCAAATAATTTTACATCTCAATGGAAAAAATACATTTATATAATAGTATTAATAAAATCATGCCGCTTCTTTGAATGTATATCAATAAATTTATGGGGTGTACTTGGGGAGCAGTGGCGTTGCAGATACTCAAACAGTCAATATGTCTCAAACATCTAACCACGCTTTATCCTATGTATCAGTAGCGAAATCGTTTCCACAGCCAACATTTCCAACCAAGAGAAACTGTTTCTAAAATTCGCAAATAACCCAAAATTTCTGTACAATATTGAAGGAAGGGGTATTGAGGGTAGGATGTTTTTCTATGTTAATAAGAAATTTTCAGTAGTAATTGCACAAGAGCTCTGAAATTATTGAATTTTTCCCGAGTGACACTTTGACAGTTTTAATTTCATGAGCCGAAAGCGAGTGAAATTATGTCAAAGTGTCACGAGAGCAAAAATTCTATATTAATTTCAGAGGTCGAGTGCAATTTGTTGCGATTATTTCATGAATAAAACTGTTCAAAACCAAAATTTTATTGTAATTTATTTATGTAAGTACCATTAAACACACAGTTTTTATAAATATTTGACGATTGAAAGTCATCACTTTTATAATTTTTAAAACATTAATTGTCATTAATGTCACTGAATGTATTTTTTCGTAGCAACGAAGGGCATCTGACGTAATATACTTAACGACAGGAGATTATCAAAAATTATCGATTTAATTCAGATTTCTGTAGCTTTCTATTGGTCAGAATCTCCTATGAATGAAATAATCCCTAATATACAGGGTGTAACAAAAATACAGGTCATAAATTAAACCACATATTCTGGGACCAAAAATAGTTCGAATGAACCTAACTTACCTTGGTACAAATATGCACACAAAAGAAGTTACAGAATAAAAATCGATTTTTTTGAATATATCGAAAACTATTAAAGGTTTTTTGTTGAAAATGGACATGTAGCATTCTTATGGAAAGAACATCTTAAAGAAAAATTATAGTGAAATTTGTGCACCCCATAAAAATTTTATGGGGGTTTGGTTCCCTTAAACCCCCCAAACTTTTGTGTCCGTGCCAAATAAATTATTATTGTGTTGCCATCAATTAAATTCACTATTTTTAAAACTTTTTTGCCTCTTAGTATTTTTTGATAAGGCAGTTCTTATCCAGTTGCGGCTTCTTTTTTAATATGTTTACATAAAAATTTTATGAGGGTTTTGTTCCTTTAAACCCCCCAAATGTTTGTGTACGTTCCAATTAATCTATTACTGCGGTACCATTAGTTAAACACAGTGTTTTTAAAAACTTTTTTGCTCCTTGTATTTTTTTGATAAAGCGTCTTTTATCGAGATGTGGCTTCTTTTTTAATATGGTTCAAAATATACTTAAAAATGTAAATCATAAATAAATTTTCATATTATTACCAAGTCTCCATAACCGTACTTTACCATATACAAATATGTGGTGGATTTGACAAATATTCAAATATCTCGATAAAAACTGACTTTTGAAAAAAGTAATAAGGGGCAAAAAAGTTTTTAAAAACTTGTGTTTAACTAATGGCTCTACAATGATAATTAAACTGGAACGTACACAAAAGTTTGGGGGGGTTTAAAGGAACCAAACCCCCATAAAATTTTTATGGGGCGTCCAAATTTCATTATAATTTTTTCTTCAAATACTACTACCATAAGAATACGACGTGTCCATTTTCAATAAAAAATATCTAATAGTTTTCGATATACTGGAAAAAATCGATTTTCATTTTGTAACTTCAAAGGGCTGTACCTTTTTTTCCGTGCACATTTGTACTAAGGTGAGTTAGGTTCAATCGAACTATTTTTGGTCCCAAAATATGCGATTAAATTTATGACCTGTATTTTTGTTACGCCCTGTATAATTCCAAGATAAAATTATTATTATTATAAATACCTACTAATGGGGTACTAATACCTACCTGTTAATCTTCGAGCCGACCTGGATTGTTTTTAAAATGTATCTGGGTATTATAAAGGACTAAAGGATTATAGCCGAGAGGGGAATACCCCCCCGTATTTAGGAAACGAAATATTTGCGGACATACGTTTATAAAGCCAACTGTCATTATTTTTTCATGCAGAATTACCCCTTAAAGTTTGTCGCACTTATTTAAAAACACCGTGTATTGATGAAGAACATGTACTAAATAACATGATAATAAAAAAGTACCTAACTTTTTTATTATCCAACATAAACAAGTAAGTCAAAAAGCAGAATGTTAAGAAAACCAGATGCTATAGTTTGGTTTTAATTTCAGTATTTTATAGATGCTAGAATATTCCACAGGGTGATGCAAACTTTGAAAAAACAACACAGTTTGATAGGTACACCCGGTATACAAGGAAGGTTTAGCTGTTTAGCAACAATATAATTACAATGGTATTGTTAAATAATCAGGCTAAAACATGTTCAAAAAGTCACTTAAATCGGCCAACAGGTTTAGGAAATATGAGATATCAAAAATGACCAAATTTTTAAGTGGGCCGATTTCTATGCACGTAAGTTTAGTTTGTTTTTTAGTACATTCTCAAATTGGTATATTCAACTTGAAATAACAGAGAAACCGTCGGTTTTAGGTGTATAATGCTGCTAATACCTTTTGTAGTGCTGGAAAAGACCTTTAAAGTGAGCTATATTAAAGGTCCATTACATTAAAACTAAGCGAGATATACTGCAAAAAAATTGATAACCAATGTATTTTAAGAAAAAATGAGTAATGAGAAATGAGGAGTAATTTTAACCCCCATCCACCAAAGTGTAAATGCATCGTTTTCCTTCCACAATACCTTTTATTATAGTATTATTTCTTTGTTTAAAAAATTAGACGGGTTTAAAATGAACGTTTTTTGAAAAAGATAAAACTATAGAGCGCATTTTTAAATTTTCTTAAAAACCTTTTTTTTTCTCCATGTAACTTGAAAATGATAAGAGATACAGTAATGAAAATTAAAAAGGAAATTTTTATCCGAAAAAGCCCTATATTTTTGTGTGGTATCTTTTTTTCGCATCTCTTATCTTTTTCGAGTTACATGGAGGAAAAGGAAGATTTTTAAGAAAATTTAAAAATGAGCTCTATAATTTGATCTTATTTTTTTCAAAAACCATTCATTTTAATCCAGTCCAACTTTTTGAACATAGAAAGAACACTATAATAAAAAGTATTGTAGAAGAAAAACGATGTATTTAAATTCTGATGGATAAGGGGTTAAATATGCTTCTCATTTCTTCTTAAAATACATTAGTCGTCATTTTTTTGCAGAATATCTCGCTTAGTTTGAATGTAATCGACATTTTGGTATTGCTCATTTTAAAGGTCTTTTCAAGCACTACAAAAGTTATTAGTATCCTTACACACCTAAAATCGACAGTTTCTCTGTTATCTCAAGTTGAATACACCGATTTGACCATGTAGCAAAAAAACAAACTCTTCTTACCTATCATATCCCTCTTTGTATTTTAACTAGAAGATTTATGAAGGAACGAATCTCTTTGTGTTTTTTATAACCTACAGAAATATTTTATATAGTTTTTTTGTTAGATGCATAGTTTTTAAGGTATTCGCAAAAATCCTTCCGAAAAGGTGTCATTTTCCCATGAAAATGGCCAATCTCCAACCACGAATAACTCAAAGAGTATTGAGTTTTCAAAAAACAATTATAGAACAGTTTTTTGCTTAAAACTAGATTCTCTAGCCTCTTTCGTGGCTATTTTAACCAAAACATTTTTCACCTCCGAGAAGGGGTGGGAACCACCCCAAGATAAAAGCGCACATCGGCATAGGGTAGATTTTTTTCTTTAACTATTCCCTACTTACTGTGAAAATATCAAGTAAATCGATGTAGTAGGATGGAAATCGGAGCCAAATACCCTCATTGACTGCCCTTTTATTTTGAGCGTAACTTGCTTACATTTGATGCGAGAAACTTTAACAAAAAACATAAATAAAGCTTTTTCAAACACTTTTAAAAAGTCGAAATGAGTTTTCCCCAAAAAAGGCTTCATTTTTTGGTTATTTCTCGTTGAAATATTCTATTTGGTATTTGACGAATATGAACCTATTTTTAATTAGCTATAACTTTGCTTCTACTAGGTCTAGAGACATTATTACCTACAAGTTATGTTTTTGCTAAGAATATTTTTTTTTCGATAAAATACTGACTTTTTGAACTTTTTAAGACAGACTTAGAACAGACTACGACAGTTTTAGAACATTACAGACCCGTTAGTCTAGTAAACCACTTATACAAACTGTTTACTAAAGTAGTGACATCAAAAGTAGAAAAGAAGCTAGATTTTTACCAGCCAAAAGAAAAAGCTGGATTTCGATCAAACTTTGGAACCAACGACCATCTGCAGGCAGTAAAGTTACTAATTGGAAAGTCAATAAAATATTTTAAGCCCCTTGTCCTATCATTGGATTTTCATAAAGCATTTGACACGATAGAGCTGGATAGCATTTTAGAAGCTCTAAATGAATGGTGCATTGACTATCGTTACAGTACACACATCTATAATATTTTTAAAGAGGCAACAATGAGTGTTAAGTTACATGATAAAACCAAACAAATAAGTATAGAACGCGGGTTAAGACAAGGCGACACACTCTCGCCAAAACTATTCATAACTGTTCTGGAATATGCCTTTAAAATCCTCAACTATGACAATAAAGGGATCACGCAGATGACATAGTCCTTATAACTGATGGTCTAGGAGAAGTAAAGGAAATACTAAATGAGTTAGACGCTATCTGCGGGAAATTAGGCCTGAAAATGAACTTTTCTAAAACTAAATTTATGACTAATCTGATTCGTAGCAGACAGCTGACTATACATGAACAAGAAGTAGAACTGGTGGAAAAGTACATTTACTTGGGTCATGAAATTAGAATTGGCAGAGATAACCAAACATGAGAAATAAAAAGAAGATTAACTCTTGTTTGGGCAGCCTACGGAGCTCTGAAAGACATATTTAGAAGCAGTATACCGATCGGCTTGAAAAGCCAAGTGCTTGATCAATGTGTACTGCCAGTAACGACATATGGAGCAGAGACCTCTAACCAATGCAACAGCGTCGAAAATGCGGGTTGCTCAAAGGCGTATGGAAAGATCCATGCACCGAGAGAACAATTTCTTTTCTCCTAAAACACCGATTTCTTTGAGCAATATTTCTTAAAAGTTAACATATCCTATTAACTTAAACATACCGGTTCACATATTATAAAGAAACGAGTTTTTTAAACACAACTCAATAATTTCTTACAGATAATTTCTTCAATACTAAGAAATGCATTAATGGTTACATTTAATTTTCTTATCCTAAAGTTTTTATTTCTTAAATTGAAAACTACAAATATTTTGCAGTATAAGAAATATAATGTTAAGTTAATCCATATTTATATTTTTGTGAACAAGAAATTTTCTTGCAATCAAATAAATATTTTATACCACAAGAAATAATTCTTCAGAAATACCCTCTGTAGTAACTGTGGTTATAAAATAAAAACTTTGTCATTAATGCCAAAATGTTACTTGCAAACAGTGGCGGCGCCTGGTGTAAAATATTGGGAGTGCACACATAATGTTAACATATAAAAAGACCTTGAGACCCCATTTCCGTAGGTAAAATTTTTTGAGTCTCTTCAAATTATAAAAATCAGAGGACCTTATTAAAAATTACAATAAATAATGTATTTTATTGACTTAAAATTATAATTTAGTGTTTAAATGTTACAAGGAAGTTGTAACGAAAGTCAGTGGCCTGTTATTTTTTAGAAAAATTATTCACAAACAAACTCAGTAAAATTTGGAATTTCTTGAATCATTTTTTTAAATTGAAAACATTGCGAGTGCAGTTAATCGATTCTGGCCCATATCTATTCTAAGGAAAGTTTTGATACGTTTCAATGCAGAGAGACATCGTTCTGTTTCTGCAGTTGTCACTGGCATCGTAACAAGTACATAATTGGAGAATTCAAATTATTTCAGAAAAATCGTCTTGTAAATTATTTTCAATCAAAAATTTAGTTAAGTGGACTGCGCCGGATAGTTAAAATCGTATCTTCTATTTTATTCATTATGCTTCCTCTTCTCCAAATATGTGCTTCACAGCTACACAATTTGTAAGTTTTTACACAAATCTCCATTTTAAATAATCATTTATAATCCCGACGTTTGCACTTTGGTACATTCTTAATTAACAAATTAGACCAGTAAGGATCTGTTTTTAGGTGGATGTGAGAGGTGGCATTCAGATTTTTGCGGATAAAGTTAGGTGATAACTTCGTTAATAATAATTGATTTATGCTCCTTCTCAAATATGCCCGGAACATTAATAAAAAAAAATAAAATATTTAAAAATTTCGTTTTTTTTCTGCTTTTTTTGCTTATAACTTAAAAATTATTCATTTTAAAACAAAGTCGTATAAGAATAATACAAAGATAATTAAATTTTCTATCAGATGCGATTGGTTAAAAATGTCTTAATTTATCACCCTTACTTCAAAATAGCAACTAATATAAAATAAGGGGGCAAAACAAGCCTGTCCTTATTCAATGATTTTCGATCACTTAGGTTACACTTGGAACTTCCTAATTCGCTTAGAAAATTTTTGTAATGTGCTAAAACTTTACACCAAATTTCATTAAAATTGACTTACTAGATTTTGCATAATAATTTTGCAATCTAAACTTTTTTTGAAATCTTGCACAAGAAAAACTAGAACATAAAAAGATTTGTCAATTTTTTCACATATAAAGAAGTACTCCACCTATCTAATGCACTTTAAAAAATTGAAATCGGATTATTTAAGCAGCCTCGGCAATGTTTTAAAGTTATTAACAATTTTTTGGCTTATAAACAAATTAGTGCTGTGGCCAGGAGGGGGTGCTACGGGCTCCTTTATTTAGATGGACTTACCCAAGTTTTTTTATGTATTTTGACCCGTAGAACACGAATTTTTTGGGTAACAGTTGATCCGGATGTCGATAAGATTGTTATAAACAAAGAACTTGAGGAATTACATAACATCGATTTTTCGCAAAATGAAACATTTTTTTGTATTTCTTGGGTAATTCTAAGCAAACAATGTTCTTACAAGTTTTTTCGTAGGATGCATAGTTTTCGAGATAAACGCGGTGGAACTTTCAAAAAATCGAGAAATTGCAATTTTTGAACGCGAATAACGTTTGATTAAAAAATAAAAATAGCAATTCTGCTGACAGCATTTGAAAGTTTAAGTTAAATTAAACCTGTTTGAATTATTTGCATTGCTAAAAATTAATTTTTTTATTTTTAAACAAAGCTATTTGTTTATAAGCTAAAAAATTGTTTCTAAATTTAAAACATTGCTGAGGCCCCTTAAATAATCCGATTTTAATTCTATAAAGTGTATTAGATAGGTAGAGCACCTCTTTATATGTAAAAAAAGTAGCAGATTTCTAAATGGTCTACTTTTTGTTCAGAAAGATTTTAAAAAATTTGAACTTTTTTAAAAACATTTAGATTCCAAATTTATTATGCAAAATTTATTAGACCGATTTTAATGAAATTTGGTACACGATTTAACGATGTTACAAAGAATTTCCTAAGCGAATTAAGAAGGCTTTAAGTGCCACCAAAGTAGTTAAAAAATATTGAATAACAACAGACTTATTTTGCCCCCTTATTTTGTATTTATTGCTATATTGCAGAAAAGGTAATACCTTAAGACATTTTTTACCAGTCGTATGTCATACAAAATTCAATTATCTTTATTTTATTTTTCTACGACTTTGTTCCAAAACGAATCGTTTTAAAGTTATAAGCAAAGAAGCAGAAAAAAATCGATGTTTTTCGAAATTTTTAAATATTTTAATTTTTTTATTAATGTTCCGGGCATATTTGAGAAGGAGCATAAGTCAATTATTATTACTGAAGGTGTCACCTAACTTTATCTGCAAAAATCCGAATGCCACCTCTCACATCCAAAAATATACGTTTTTTCGCAGATCCTTACTGGTCTAAATTTGGTTTCGGCATTTTTAATTTTTCTTCTAAATATAATGAAGAAAATTTAATTGATTTTAAATATTCCACGCTAACATTTACATCCACAAATCCTTATAGTTCCGAAATTCGAACTTCACGAAAGCAAAATTTAAACATACGTGTGCCGTGCACGTTGAAAACACCATAAGATCATGCCATAAGATCACATCCGACTTGTGATCCTATGGCCATCTAAACTTCTGGGCTATAGCGGGTAGCGGGGCGGGTGGTGAGTTGTATTTTGCGGTATGAAAAGTCATTGGTATAGGAACCACCTTGAGAGCGGTGAACGCGGGGTTCTGTCTAAGGCCTCGCATCCGTGAAGTTTCTCCTTTGAAATAGAATAAAAATAATTAAATGTTACCTATTAGATACTTATAAACTCCTTGAATCTGTTATTTCGAATTTAAATTACTGTATAGTTAGATTAAAATGTTATTTATAGAATGATAAATATTACATAATATATGAATGTTGATGTGAAAATAATTTTGGGGGTTCACGTGCACATGTGCACTTATGGAGAAACCGCCACTGCTTGCAAAGAGATTTTCTTCCACAAAAGAATTGCGCAGATTAGCTATTTATGATTTAGTCGTCAGTGTTTGTCAAGATGGCGTGATATGTTCATGTTCATATAGATGGATTTTGGAGTTATTGGTGTTCTTTAAAAATTTACGGATATTTTGAAGGTACGTACATATATAGGTATTAAATAAAAGTAAATTGAGTAATTTAAGATGTAATAATAATATTGTTGCGTATCCGAATGGTTAAAAAAGGAACATAATAGTATTTTTATATGCTTTTTAGGTATACCTAATGATGGACGACTCTGAAATAAAGGAGCTTATTATTCTAACTGGGAAATATGCCACAATTTAAAGCTGGGACAGAATGATATAATATATAGCTTCAGAACAATATTAAGAAAGGAGTTATTAACCAACTGTGGGGCCTTCCAGAAATGGTAGAACTTCATACATGTAAGTACCTTTTTAAAAATGTGTATACTTATGTATCAACTATAATAGGTTTCTTGAATGTATCGTCTTCTATAAAAATATACAATACAACGCTATATCAAACATGGCGGGTGCAACGCTGAGGATGTTTTCTGTTAATTTATTTGAGATAAAGAAATCAGTTAGTCTAAAAGAAATATATGTTTATAGTTAAGAAATGTTATTGCCAAAAACCGTGAATTAGTTAATATGTATTAAATGACTTAGATGTAAACTAATAATACTTTCCCGTAATAAAATTTCTTAATGATTAGGTATGCTGTCTCTTTTAGATTATAAAAATTAAGAAAATTACATATTATTATGTCTGCTTCCATGTTTTACATTGGTTGTATTTTCCCTCTTGTTTTAGCTAAACAATGTTTATTGTGTGACTTAATATTATACAGATAAATAATTAATATTTCATTAACAAAAAGAAAAAAATAAACAAAGATGTGTAGGTTAAATAATGCCATGTTTGAACTAAATATGATTGATTATTATTAGTATTAATAGTTCTTATGTGGGGCCGTGTATTTCTTTTTTTTTTGTATTTCCCAAATTTGTCAAAAATATATCTATATCTTTATAAAAAAAAATTATTAAAGTAAGTTTACTCTTTCTACATAACGATTTTGTTTTAGTGAATTGCTGATATACTAAGTGCTATTAACAAAAGAAGGAAAATTTGAGGAAGTTGGATTTGCCTCTCCATCCTTTTATTGTTGTGTAGAAGCCAGTGGTTTAAGAGTGGAGAAAATATTTGTATGTAGTAATAACGTTTTATATCTTGTTTTATTAATAAATAATGATTTTACCTTAACACAATGATTTATTTTCCCGTATGTAATATCACTTTATTTTCAAGAAATATTAACTTAGCTCTAAATATACGTTTATCTCTGCGAAATATATTTCTTAACATTAAATACATTAATTATTAATAGTAAACTAATAATATTCCTTACTAAGAAATATTATTGCTCCGAAAGAATAGTTTTGTAATGTATAGAAAATATATTTTTATGACTAATAAAATTAATTAACATCAATTGTAATTTCTTTCTGATAAATGGGTTTGAAGTTTTCCAGAAAGTGATAGTGCAATCATGTTTAAGATATATTTCTTTGGCTATAGTAGAATTTATTTGAAATATTTTAGAAAATTATATCTTACATACAAAGATATATTTCTTAGGCAATATGCCAAGTCGATCTTTCTTAAATATTAATAAAGTTTCTTTATGTCAAGAATTTTTTTCTCTCGGTGTGCTGGGTGTAACCCTACGGGATAAAATAAGAAATGAAGATTTCAGACAAAGAACCGGTATCACAGATGTTATAGAACGTATCACCAGGCTCAAATGGAACTGGGCAGGACACTTCGTCAGGCTGAAAGATTCAAGATGGACACGAAAGCTGATGGAATGGAGACCAAGAGAAGATAAACGCAGCAGAGAAAGGCCGCCTACACGATGGACAGATGATATCAGGCCGATTAGTAAAAACTGGTAACAATCAACACAACACCGTAAAGTGTGGAAATAATTGGGGGAGACCTATGTCCAGCAGTGGACGTGAATTGGTTGGATGATGATGACAACGACTGACTTTTTGAGTTATTTTCAACAAATCGCCTAAAAACTTGTTTTTTTGTTGAACAATGAACATATTTACTCGCAAATTACTCGAAGAGTATTAACTTAGTAAAAAACTCCTATAAAACAAAAGTTGCTTAGAAATAGCCAGTTTATCCATTTTCGGACTTACTTTATATATTTTTTCACCCCCGAGAAGGGATGAAACTTATCCCCAGGACAAAATCACACATCGGCACAACATCAATTTTCTTCTTTGACATGTTACCTATGTGTATGCCAAATTTCATGTCAATCCAAACAGTTGTTTAAAATTTGGAGTAAAAATGTACTAAAATCGTAATTCGAACAAAAAAAATACAAACCTTGACTGAGCTCAGCTCGTTGCTTAATGACTTATCTTAATTAAACAAAAAATTGTAGTAGACCGGGCAGTTTCGTCGCCCGCTAGCGAAATTATTCCGATTCCATTTTTTTGCACAAACTTATCCAAAAAGAGGTTCTTATAACATATTCACAGGGTGCCGGGCGGTGCCGTGGTCGAAAAATTGTTTAAACAATTTTTTTAAACAAATTCACGAAAATAATTTTTTCATTTCGAACAATTTTTTTTATATAATTTGGGTCATTCTGAGCAAAAAAGCTCTCTTGTCATTTGTCTCTAAAATTGATTGTTGTCGAGTTATATGCGATAAAAAAATTTTAAAAAGGCGAAAATGACCATGTTCATGGCTTAATAACTCGATTAAAATTTATTATTACAAAATTCAATAAGTTACCAAATCCAGTTTCAACCCTCTTCTTTAAGGTGCTGAAGAGATTTTTGTCATTATTTTATTGCAAAGCTGTTATTTTTAATTATTAACAATTAGCGCTATAGTCCAGGCTGTATCGTCGCCCCCGTTAGTGAAATTATTCCGATACGATTTTTACGCACAAACTTACTCAAAAAGAGGCTCTTATAACAGATCCACAGGGTGCCATAGTCGAAAAATTGTTTAAACAATATTTTTAAACAAATTCACAAAAATAATTTTTTCATTTCGAACAAATTTTTTTAAGATAATTTGGGACATTCTGAACAAAAAAGGTATCTTGTGATTTTTCTCTAAAAGTGATTGTTGTCGAGTTATACGCGATTTAAACTTTGAAAAATGCGAAAATGGCCATATAACTCGACAACAATCAATTTTAGAGAAAAATCACAAGAGACCTTTTTTGCTCAGAATAATCCAAATTATCTAAAAAAAAATCGTTCGCAATGAAAAAATTATTTTTGTGAATTTGTTTAAAAAAATTTGTTTAAACAATTTTTCGACCACGACACCGCCCGGCACCCTGTGGATGTGTTATAAGGACCTCTTTTTGAGTAAGTTTGTGCAAAAAAATCAAATCGAAATAGTTGTGGTTTATAGCAATTTGGAAGGGCATTACTTGGTTAACATCAAATAATTTACGAGATGGAGTAATACTAACTGATTCTAAGTCTGCTTTGGAGTCAATAAAAAGCATAAAATTTGAAAGAATGAAATGTCCTATATTATGCAATTTAAAAAATTTGATAGCAGATTTAAATATAACATTTGTATGGGTCAAAGGTCATACAGGTATACTAGGTAATGAAAAAGCTGATAGTTTGGCTAAGGAAGTAGTACTTAACGGAGTTCTTTGTAATATTTATACATTACTAGACGTCTTTCATTTGATAAAAAATAAAATAAGAATAAAATGGGAACGACAGTGGGAAAATACTGTAGAAAACTCACAAAATGCCTATTTTAAAATACATCTTACCCTACCATTCCCACCTCAATATATTTTCAACTACCCTACTTCAAAATTCTTTTCGGTAAGTGTTTTTTGACTTAAAACAAATCATTGGCGATTTC
The DNA here is from genome assembly GCF_917563875.1 of Diabrotica virgifera virgifera. Taxonomy (NCBI): domain Eukaryota; kingdom Metazoa; phylum Arthropoda; class Insecta; order Coleoptera; family Chrysomelidae; genus Diabrotica; species Diabrotica virgifera. Next base: position 85,211,032 of record NC_065450.1, read on the forward strand.
CATCGCATCTTGCTAAGCTGGGCATTATACAGTCCTCGGCCTGTAGTTGTGATGAGAACACTTACGGAGATCTAAACCATATATTTTTGGATTGCAAAAAACATTTTAAAAAATCCAATGATTTAATTCGTACACTTATTGAAATGAAATATTTTCTTCCATTAAATCTCACACACATTTTGTTAGCTGCCAATAAAAACACCTTGGAACTTTTAGTAAATTTTATTAAAGAAAATAAAATACAAATTTAAAACGGCATAACCCACATCTCTGTAGTTATTCTATAAGAAAAATTCCTTTTAAAACTTTCTGTGGCAAATGGACTTGATTCCATGCCATTATCTTTCGACACACACACAGTTGTGGTTTCGCTAACGAGGGCGACGATACAGTTGGACTATAGCGCTAATTGTTAATAATTAAAAATAACAGCTTTCTAATAAAATAATGACGAAAAAAAATCTCTTCAGGACCTTGAAGACGGGGTCTGAAACTTGATTTGGTCACTTTTTGAATTTCATAATAATAATTTTTAATCGAGTTATTTAAGACTTGAAAATGGCCATTTTCGCATTTTTCAAATTGTTAATCGCATATAACTCGACAACAATCAATTTTAGAGAAAAATGCCAAGAGACCTTTTGTGCTCAGAATGACCCAAGCTATCTAAAAAAATATTGATCGAAATAAAAAATTATTTTTGTGAATTTGTTTAAAAAAAATTGTTTAAACCATTTTTCTACCACGACACCGCTTGGCGCCCTGTGGATGTGTTATAAGGACCTCTTATTGAGTAAGTTTGTGCAAAAAAATCTAAACGAAATAGTTTCGCTAACGTGGGCGACGATACAGTTTGACTATAGCGCTAATTGTTAATAATTAAAAATAGCAGCTTTTTAATAAAATAATGACAAACATCTCTTCAGAACCTTGAAGAAGGGGTTTGAAACTTGATTTGTTCACTTTTTAAATTTCATAATAATAATTTTTAATCGAGTTATTAAGACTTGAAAATGGCCATTTTCGCATTTTTCAAATTTTTAATCGCATATACCTCGACAACAATCAATTTTAGAGAAAAATGCCAAGAGACCTTTTTTGCTCAGAATGAACAAAGTTATCTGAAAAAATATTGATCGAAATGAAAAAATTATTTTTGGGAGTTTGTTTAAAAAGAAATTGTTTAAATAATTTTTCGACCACGGCACCGCCCGACACCCTGTGGATATGTTATAAGGACCTCTTTTTGAGTAAGTTGGTGCAAAAAAATCGAATCGGAATAATTTCGCTAGCGGGGGCGACGATACTGCCCGGTCTATAGTAATAATCCTGTTTTTAATATGTCAATAGGATAATACAGTTTTAAATAATTTAAGGCCTAAAGTCAGATTTTAATAAGATTGAGATATCAATTACAAATTAAATTTTAGAAAAAACAATTTAAGATCCCCAGGTGACCATTTTTTCATTCGTTTCTGTAATAAGTTTTTTATCCGCGAGTTACAATCTCTTAACCAATATAAGTCCATTCGATTGAAAAATATTGTAATTACTAAAAATTTCATTTGTTCGATCAGCGTACTTATGTTTCTGATCGGCGTTTTTCTTTAATGTCATTTAAGAAAGAAGACTCACTCGTTTGTGAATAATTCAATTCGGTTTGGAAGAAGGTTGAAAAAATAAAAAGAAAAAACTCAATTACGCAAAGCAATGGTTTAATACCTGAATGAACCAACGTATTTTTAAGAGGAGTAAATCAAGTGTGTCGATACAGTGAGCGTTCACTAACTTGTCGAGAGCAGCGTCGGATTCAATATCTTTTAAAAATTTTGGTTCATTTTTATCCAAACTAGTTACTCCAGTCTATATGTGAAAAAAAAAATATCAAAAACATTTTTTTTCTATGGATGCTATACAATGTGCAACTTCTCTCACTACTTACATACACTCAAAATGAACAATTTCTAAGGCAGTGAGAAAAGTCGGCCATTGCAGTGAGAAATATTTTTTCTCACGGGTTCACCGCCGGTTTACATACATACGATCGCCATTTCCATGGTAACATACACAATACAAACACAATTATTTTTGTCAAACAAAATGTCAAACAACTTGTCAAAACATATCAAAAATTACTTTTAAGACTGTTCAACTGTGAATTAAAATTTTAAATAAATAAATTATATAAATATTAAGAATATTAATTACCTATAGAATAGCTCGAGACAGAGACAGTTTCGCCATGTTAATCGCCAACGTCAAGGGGACTTGATAGGGCACGTTAAGAAGAAGAATTACCTATGTGTATATATGTATTTTATTTCAATTTAGGCATATAATATACCTAAAAGAACCTAAATGATTTAATTTTGAAGTTTGAACTCTTGACAAAAACGCATCCATAGAAAAAGTACAGTGTACAACACAAGAGAAAATGACATATTTCTCTCTCGCTTGATTTGCGGCACTCGCCTCGTGCCTCGGCTCGTGTCAACAAACTTGTGCGCCCGTGAGAAATATGTATTTTTTCTCTCTTGTTGTACAATATACTATTAATAAACGCTTTTCTTTAGACGAGTGACTAAAATTAAAAATATTATAAAAAATCAACTAAAAAGCAAAGAATAAAAAAAATTCAAACTCGACGGATTATTCGAAAAAAACTGTTAGACAGATTAAATACACAAAAATGTCACATATTCGTTAAAAATTGAAAAAATCTAAAATATTCGTTAAAGACAAGCGTGGGGCGCGAGAAGTAAAAAAGTATATATTTTATAACCGTTTATTCGATGAATGCCCCACTCTTTTCTTTAACGAATGTGTTAGATTTTTTCAATTTTTTAACTAATGTGTGAGATTTTTATATATTTAATCTGTCTAACAACATTTTTCGAATAATCCTTCGCGTTTGATTTTTTTTTATTTTTTACTTTTTAGTTGATCTTTTATAAAATTTTTAATTTTAGTCACTCGTAACTAAAGAAAAGCGTTTCTTAAAAAATTTTTTTCATATTTTTTTATTTTTTACTTTATTGTCTTACACTTTTCAAACATTAAAATATATCGTCATGTTTAAAAAAATGATGTATATGATAGACACATTTTTCGCATTTATTTTAACATTTAATACATACATTGTACATTTTCTGTAATTTCTTTCTAAATCTCTTAGATCAAAATCTAAAATTAAAAACACGAATTTTTTGAATTTGAGTTTTGGTCAAAGTTTTGTTTTTTATTGAAATTTGACACAAATAAGCGCCGATGTTTATATAAAAAAAGATATTAGCGTTCAAAATCGTCGCCGCTTAGGATGTTTATAAACATGATGTACAAACATAAAAAAGTAGTCGGAATCGGCAAAAAATTTGAAACTTTGTTGATTATTTATCAACAATTAACTTAAAAAGTGAAATTATGTATAGATCATATAATTAGCTACAATCTGTAAGGGTTTCAAGTTTCTACATTGTACAAAACAAAAGAATTTAAGTATTTTCCAATAAAATCGTTTTTTATTTAAACAATTAATCAACATAGAATTTTTTTTATTGATTATTCGTGTATTGTTCCCGCGAATGCATATGTCTGCAAATTTTCATTCATTTGAGTTGAAGAAAAGGCAGTCAAATTAACGTCTAAAGATTGGATCCAAACGATTGAACTAAAGAAAAGCGTTTAAAAAAGGCGTCACTCACCTTTTATTCACGGTCCAAGACTCGACACCATAAAGTAAAACCGAAAGTACGTAGAAATGAGGTAGACGGATTCGCAATGCTAATTTTAGGTCTCTGTTACATAATATCTTGGACATGCTTCTACAAGCGGCTCTGGTCTGCTGTAAACAATTTGATCCACTTGCTCAAGTTTGGTACTATTTACATTAACATATGGTTCTTTATTCCATTATTTATTTATTACGAGTATTTTGGTTTTCCGTATGTTCAGATCCAGACCTCCTTCCTTAGAGCGCTCAACGACAAGATCAAGTAATGTCTGCAGATCTTCTTGAGTCGAAGCTAGGAGCACTGTGATGTCCGCATATCGCAAATTATTAATCACTTTAGAGTTCACAATAATTATTCATTTACGTTTTTCAGAAAGTGCATTTCGAAATTTCTAAAAATTCTTACAGAGTAAACATTGAAAGGCAGGGGCGACAAGCTAGATCCCTGCTGTACTCCTCTTTTAATATTAAGAGCCTATGATTCCAAACCACCTACTAAAACTGATGTTGTTTGATTCTCATACAAAGTTGTAATTATGCGAACATCTCTGCCATCCAAGTCAACTTTGACCAATATAGAGTGCTTTACACGATAAAATGCCTTTTGAAAATCGGAATACATGTCTACTGAATGAATATGAGTGTCACAGTGTGAAAAGAGACAAAATGCTGGAAGACCTTCATTATCTATGGTAGGGGAGCCCAAGCGGGGATTTTTGCAGTTACTCGAGCGCGTCAGATTATCATATGGGGAGAAACGTGGTACCCTGCAGATGTACTTCCGCCATATATTGGCTCTTAACACAAGAGAGTTCGTTTAGGGGGGCCCGAAAAAAAAAATCTCTTCTTAAAAATACTCGAAATTGCCAGATTAAGATAAGGTAAGTTAAGTACATGCAAAACAGTGTATATTTAAAAATCTGACGATTTGAGCGGGGCGTAAGGAAATTGGTGAGTCACAAAGTTTCACAAGAAAGTAGCGAAACTTTCGCGAAATGAACGTCAAATCGAAAAACTAAAAACTACACGTTTAATATTTTTCAAAAATCTATCGAAAGATACTAAACATAACCCCTCACAGAGAGGGGTGGGGGGTAAATTTAAAATTTTAAATACAAATCCCGCGATACTTAGCAAAATAAACATCAGATCGAAAAACTGCAAAATACACTTATTTAATATTTTTGAAAAATATATCGAATGGTACCAAACGCGACCCCCACGGAGGTGAGGTGGGGGGTTACTTTAAAATCTTAAATAGGAGCCCCCATTTTTTATTGCAGATTTGGATTCTCTGCATAAAAATAAGCAACTTTTATTCGAAACATTTTTTCGAATTATAGATAGATGGCGCTATAATCGGAAAAAACGATTAATGGAAATGGAAAATTAAATTAAAAAATGGCAAGCTCCGGCTAAAATGGAAAATTTTACTTAACTTTTTTTGGTTTTAGGACCTAATAATCACAACCCAATAGGTCCCCAAAGCGCTCGAGTGACTGCATATTTAGCATACTTAGCTCCCCTACCACTATGTAGGTATACCTAAAAAATATATCATCCGCATAAAAATGACGTTGCAGGGTTAAAAAACCGCACTTAACGTAGCCAGATACCGTTATATGACATGAATGTGGGAGTGAGACAAAGAGACGCACTATCAGCCATGCTGTTTAACCTAGTTCTTAAGGTAGTCTTCAGAAAACCTATTGTAACAGGCCCTATAAATACCAAAACAGCAAACTACTGCACATGCAGACGATATAGCTATTATTAAATTATTAGTAGTAGACGAGGGCATTTAGCAGAAAATAAATCGATTTTTAAATACAGCACCAAGAGACTTGCAGTTTTTGGCATTATGTTCAGGATGACGTCTGGAAAAAAGTCTAGTATTAAAAAATGGGTGGAAATGCATAATTGCACTTTAAAGAACATACAATGCATCCAAAAGTGCATCAACATGTCAAGATCAGTATACTAAGGACCAAATTTTATTATTCGGGGGTTTTTCGGTCACTGAACACGAAAACGCCATCATAGTCCAGAGAAATAAGGTTTTTCTCGTGACACATCCCCCTCCAGGCCGAAACCAAATTTTTTGAGTAGTATGGACATCTATATTATTAACCTATATGTTTCCTGCAGCCGATTTTGATGATATACATAGTTATAAACAAATGAAGATCGAAAAATGGTAAATTATCGCTTTTTTCGTCTATTAATAAAAAGTTAAGCAATTTAAACAAATTTGAGAGTAAGAAACTCATAAATCGTATAAAAAACTTCAATATGGCATTCGCTGAATATGTCCAACCTTATTGGTTGCTTAGAAAATTGCAAAATAAATCATAAATATTGAGTTTTTATAAATATTCGTAACTTAGGTAAAAATTAACTTAGAATCTTCTTATTACACGGAATGCCGAGACTTCTTGTACTTAAATTATATTTTAAATTTCAAAGCAATTGGTCAAATAGTTTAAAAGTTATTTAATTTATTTTTCCCAAATTAATTTTTTTTGCAACACTATAAGTCAGAAAATTATGAAGTTACAATAATACTTCGGACAGTTTATGAAAGAAGAACATTTATACTATTACCTTAATTAAAAATAAATAACAAAAAATAATTTTAAACAGTGTAAAATTATTTTGCAAAAACATGTCCATTTTTTGCTTACTTATAAACAATTAGAATAACTTTTTAACCGTTACCCGTAGAAAAATTATTTTTTCATATTTAGAAAGACTGAATTTTTATACACATTTAGAAAGAAAAACAACTGTTCTAGGACATTTAGGGACAAAGTTAGCCCCCCCATTTTTTTAATTCACATGTTTTTGCAAAATTATTTTGCAATATCTATAATTATTTTTTGTCATTTTTTTTAAATTAAATTAATACTGTAAATTTTCTTCTTTCATAAACTATCCAAAATATTACTGTAACTTCATCATTTTCTGACTTACAGTGTTGCAAAAAAAATTAATTTTGGATAAACAAATTAAATAACTTTTAAACTATTTGACCAATTGCTTTGGAATTTAGGGTACAATTTTAGCACCATAAGTCTCAGCATTCCATGTAATAAGAAGGTTCTAAGTTAATTTTTACATAAGTTATGAATATTTATAAAAACTCAAAATTTATGATTTATTTGCCAATTTTCTAAGTAACCAATAAGGATAGACATACTCAGCGAACGCCATATTGAAGTTTTTTATACGGTTTATGAGTTTTTTACTCTCAAATTTGTTTAAAATGCCCAATTTTTTAGTAAGAGACGAGAAAAGCGAAACTTTACCGTTTTTTGATCTTCATTTGTTTATAACTATGTATATCATCAAAAGCGGCTGCAGGAAACATATAGGTTATTATTATAGATGACCATATTACTCGAAAAATTTGGTTTCAGCCTGGAGGGAGATGTGTCACCAACACGATATTTTTTTTCCTTATTTCTCTGAACTATCAGAACTGACCCCCAGGTCACATCATCATCTGAGATCTGACGTCATTATCTGGAGTTTCGAGTGTTTTTGGCACTTAATTGATGTAAACGGATTACTCATGGGTTTTTGGTGTCACTAGACACCAATATGCCATCAGAATTGACCTCCGGAGTACCTGGTGCCCAGGGTCGTTACTAAGGCACGTCATATTCTGGGGTTTGGAGGGTTTTCGGCATTAACTTGATAAAAATGGATTACTCTGGGGGTTTTTGAGATTATTAAACACGAATATGCCATCAGAACAGACCACCGGATTACCTGGCACCCAAGGTCCCTGCAAGGGACGTCATATTCTGGAGTTTCGAGGGATTTCGGATTTAAACTGATGCAAACGGATTACTTACGGATTTTTGGGGTCGCTAAACCCGAATATGCCATCAGAATTGAATTCCGGAATACCTGCTGCCTAGGATCGCTACTAAGACACGTCATCTCTGGAGTTTTGAAAGTTTTCGGTACTCAATTGTTGCAAACAGATTACTTATGGGTTTTTGGTTGTGCTGAAAAGGAATATGCCATCAGAACAGACACCGGACCAGCTGGTGCCTAGAGCACGTCATCTTCTGGAGTTTCGAGTTTTCAGTACTAAATTGATGAAAACGGATTACTTATAGATTTTTGTGGTTGCTGAATACGAATACGCCGTTAGAACAAACAATGGAGCACCGGGTACATAAGGCACGTTATCTTCTGAAGTTGCGAGAATTTTCGGTACCAAATTCATTCAAATAATATACCAAATCCAAATACCTTCGGGTTTTTGGGTTTGTTAAATTGATTATATAGTTATTTAATTTATATTATGTCGTTGCTGTTTATTGGTTGGATTGTTGTTAAACATAGTGTAGCAATTTTTATACTCATATTTAAAATGTAAGTGTAACAGCATTTTTCCTGTTAATAAAAAAAATAGATGCATCATAAATATGACAATAAATTATTAATATAAAATTTTCAAATTTGAATTGGAAAAAAAAGGAGCAAATTTTTTAGAGCAAACTGTATTAATAATTATATTTCTTTATATTTGTATCAGTCTTGGGTACCAGATAACCCAGAGGCCTTTATTTACGTCGTAATCGTATTCAACAACCTCCGAGTGCATGGTGTGTACCAATTTGGTGTCAAAAATCCTGGAAATTCTAAAACATGACGTGCATAGTAGTCACTCTAAACATTAGGAACTCCGAGAGCCGGTTCTGATTTCTGTTAAAAATCCATGAGCAATTCCTCTGCATCAATTTCTCGAAACTTCAGAAGATGATATACCTTAGATAGCAGGTGCTCCGGTGTTTGCTCTAATCACGTATTCGTCTTCAGCGACCCCAAAAACCCGTGAGTAATCCGTTTGAATGTATTTAATGCAGAAACCCCTCGAAACTCCAGAAGATAACGTGCCTTAGGCCCAGGTACTCCTGTGTTTCTTTTGATGACGGATTTGTATTTAGCAGCTCCAAAAATCCGTGAGTAATCCGTTTGCATCAACTTAGTACCGAACACTCTCGAAACTCCAGAAAATGACGTGCCCTGGGCACCAGGCGCCGTGGTGTCTATTCTGATGGCGCATTCGTCTTTAACAACCCCAAAAACCCATGAGTAATCCGTTTGCATAAATTAATGCCGAAAATCCCCGAAAATCCATAAGACGGCTTGCCTTAGGCACCAGGTGCTCCGTGGGTTGAGTTTGATGGGATATTAATGTTCAGCAAACCCAAAAACTCAAGGGTAATCCGTTTGCATTAATTTAGTACCTTAAACTATCGAAACTACAAAAGATAACGTGCCTTAGGCACCAGGTGCTCCGTGGGTTTGTTTTAATGGCATATTCGTGTTTAGCGACCCCAAAAACCCCCAGAGTAGTCCAGTTGCACGAATTATTGCCGAAATTCCTCGAAACTCTAGAAGATGACGTGCCTTAGTAGCGACCCTGGGCAACAGGTACTGAGTAGGTTAATTATGATGGCATATTCGTGTTTAGCGACCCCAAAAACCCGTAAGTCATCCGTTTTCATTAATTTGATACCGAAAGCCCTCGAAACTCCAGAAGATGACGTCCTTTGCAGTTACCTTGGGCAACAGATAATCCAGAGGTCTGTTCTGATGGCATATTCGTGTTTAACGACCTCAAAAACCCCCCGAGTAGTCCAGTTGCATGAATTTAGGGCCAAAATTCTTCGAAACTCCAGAATATGACGTGCCTTAGTAGCGACCCTGGGCACCAGGTACTCAGTAGGTTAATTCTGATGGCATATTCGTGTTTAGCGAACCCAAAAACCCGTGAGTAAACCGTTTGCATCAATTTTTTGCCGAAAACCATCGAAACTCCGGAAGATGACGTCTCTTGCAGTGACCTTGGGCACCAGGTGATCCGGGGGTCAGTTATGATGGTCTAATCGTGTTCAGTGACCCCAAAACCCCCTGAATAATAAACTTTGGTCCCTAGAATACTGACTTTGACTTTATTTTTATATTTATGCACTTTTGGATGCATTTTATGCATTTTAAAATGCATAAAATGCATTTCCACCCATTTTTAAATAGTAGACTTTTTTCCAGAGGTATTCCTGTACATAATGCAAAACACTGCAAGTCTTCAGGTGCTGTACTTAAAAATCGATTTATTCGAGTGTTTTTAGTGCTAAATTCCCTGGTATATAGGAACAAGCAACGACTAATAGAAGCATTCAAGGAAATTAATCCTGAAGCACGGAAAAGAGGGCTTAACAAAAAACTATGCCATTGAATATGTAGACGGCACCGAACACCTATCTGGGCACAGAAATCAATCAGAAGAATTCTGTAAGTAGCGAAATTAATGCACGTATTTTAAGGGGTAATCGTACATACTATATAGACCAGGGCGCATCTGTAAAAATATTAGTACATTTGGACGTTGAGAGGCGACTCAAATTTTTTTGCAAAAATTGCTTGAAAATAAATTAAATAATAATATTTGAGTTATCCTCCCTCTCAAAAAGGTCCCGAACATTGTTTAAATAATCCAAATATCAAAAAATTAACGAAAAATTCGATTCTTTTCTTGGTTTTTTGATTATAACTTTAAAAGTATCCATTTCCGAGAAAAGTTGTACTGTCATAGAAGTTGCGTAATTAAATTTCCAACAATATAGAATTGGCTTAAAATTTAAAAAATAGTCACCCTTGTTGCAAAATAGCAATAATTGAAAAAAAAAACATATAAAAACAAGTATTCGCATTTTACGTTTTCAACCATTTATGCTAGACTTAAGACCTTCGTATTTCAACCTGAAAAACTTTATGATACAATAAAACAATACTGTAAATTTCATTAAGATCGGTTCAATATATTTTGCAAAATAAATTTTGCAATCCAGCTTTCGCAAAAAAAATTCATTTTTTCAAAATGTTACAGGACTGAAAATAAAGAAGATAGCAAGTTAATTTTTTTTTGCTTATAGAAGTGTACGGTACCTTTCATTTGCAATTTTGCAAAATTAAAATCGATTAACATCACGGCGTCAGGATTTTTTTTAAATAAACTTTAATTATTGGTGCTACGCGCAGGACAGCGGATAGTTTGCTCTGATTGGGCATTCCAATAACCTTTGATAATGAGTGATACATTTTAGTTTTTATTACATTTCGATATAAATAAATAAATTTGTTTATTGCAAAATAAAAACCCATACTCTATCCTTTGAAATAACACTTTTATTAGCAAAAACTTTCTTTGTTCATATATTTTAACTTAAATAATAAAAGTTTATTATTTTTAAACATATGCAATTGTTTAAACAATATTTCACAAACAATAATAAAATTAGTTTGATTTTTGTGGAATTAAAATATTAAAATACAACAAAATATAGAGTTAGAAAATAATATATTAGATAAAGATTGGAAGAAATTTTGGTGGAAATCAACTTGTGTGAATCGAACACCGCTTTCCTGCGCGTAGCAAAAAAAATATTGTTTATTACAAAAATTTTCTGACGCCGTGGTAATTAATCGATTTTAATTTTGAAAATTGCAAATGAAAGGTACAGTACACTACTATAAGCAAAAAAAAATTTAACTTGCTGTCTTCTTTATTTTCAGTCCTGTAACATTTTGAAAAAATGAATTTTTTTTGCAAAATCTATTGAACCGATCTTAATCAAATTTACAATATTGTTTTACTGTATCATAAAGTTTTTCTGAGTGAAATATAAAGGTCCTAAGTGCAGCATAAATGGTTGAAAAGCGTAAAATGCGAATACTTGTTTTTGTATGGTTTTTTCGCAATTATTGCTATTTTGCAACTAGGGTGACTATTTTTTAAATTTGTAACCAATTCTATATTGTAGGAAATTTAATTACGCAACTTTTATGTCAGTACAACTTTTCTCGGAAATGAATACTTTTAAAGTTATAATCAAAAAACGAAGAAAGAAATCGAATTTTTCCTTCAATTTTTGACATTTTGATTATTTAAACAATGTTCCGGACCTTTTTGAAAGGGACTCAAATATTATTATTTGATTTATTTTCAAGCAATTTCTGCAAAAAAATTTGAGTCACCTCTCAACGTCCATCTCAAAACAGATGCGCCCTGGACTAATACTAATAAAAGATTGATGACATCGAAATTATTAGACAAAAGAACCAAAATGGCTATCTACTGAAGATACTATTGAAATGACTATTGATTAGATCCGTAGTAAACTATGGTTGTGAAACCTGGGTAATGACAAAAAAAGATGAAGCTCAACTCAGAACATTCGAGAGGAAGATTCTGAGAAAAGTATATGGGCCGGTGCAAGATGTACAGGGCATATAGAAAATCAGGAGAAACAAAGAAGTTGATGAGTTGAATTAAGAGTACGATATTGTAAGATTTGTGAAAAGTCAAAAACGGTCATGGCTCGGGCATGTCTAGAGACAAGAACATGCAAAAACAGCGAAAAAATATTACAATAGAAGCCAATAGGAAGATGAAAAAAAGGAACGCCCAGAACGAGATGGTTAGATGACGTGGAAGACAACCTGAAAACAATGAATATAAGACAATAAAGGAGAAGGTCTCAAGAGAGATCTGAATGGAAGGAGATAGTCAGATAGGCAGAGACCCATCCTGGGTTATGATACTAAAACAAGAAGAAGTAGAATGGTTTATTGCATAAATGAACCAACGTTTTTTTAATAGGAATAAATCAAGTTTACTAAATTTATAATTCATTTTTATCGATTAAAGTTACCCCACCCACTCTAGCTGTGGAAAAGAAAATGAATATTACTCCAAAATCTTAAAACGCACCTAAATTGGATCCGTATTTCTCCGATCCGATATCGACCAACGTCGAACTGCTTTTCTGCTCTTTGTAGCTTCACCTATCAATCGCCCGATATCGGGCGATTTACGTATCCAATGTAGGTGCCGCCATTTAATACCATGAGTTTGTTTTCAAACCGACGTCGGATCGGATCGGATATGATCGGAGAAATACGAATTCAATGTAGGTGCGGCCTTCCTACAGGTTTTTTAAGGTTCTAAGACGTATATGAGAGATCATCATCATCATCATCATCATCATCATCATCATCATCATCATTATCCAGCCTTCTGCATCCAAAGTTGAACATAGATCTCCCCTAATTTCTTCCAGTTTTGTCGATCTGGGGCTTTCTGCAACCAATTCCCAGCAATCCTTTTGACGTAGTCTGTTCATCGTGTAGGTGGTCTACCTCTACTTCTTCTGTCTTCTCTTGGTCTCCACACTGTAATATTTTGGGTTCACCTCCCGTTCTTCATTCTGGCTACATGGCCCGCCCAATTCCACTTCAGCCATGCTACTCTCTCTATGACATCTGTGACACATGTCCTTCTGATTTCTTCGTTTCTGACCCTGTCTCTGAGAGTCAGTCCAAGTAGTGACCGTTCCATTCTTCTTTGGGCCACTCTAAGTTTCGTTGATGTGGCATGGGTTAACGATGATGTTTCGGCGCCGTAAGTCATGACTGGAAGCACACATTGGTTGAACGTCTTCCTTTTCAAATAATTTGGCAAGTTGCTCTTCAAGATGTCTGATAGAGTTCCATATGCGGCCCATGCTAAGGTGATTCTTCTCTGTAGTTTAGCAGTTTGATTGTCCCTGGCAATTTGGATTTCATGCCCCAAGTATTTATATTTATGGACCAATGCTATTTCGTTGACGTCGACTTTTGGATTTTCGCTTTGTACCAGGTTTGTCATGTATTGTGTCTTTTCAAAATTTATGTTTAAACCAACTTTTTTACAGGCGGCATCTAAATCAGTAAGCATAGCTCTAATCTCTTTTAAGTTGTCTGTTATAAGAACTATGTCGTCTGCGAATCGTAGGTGGGAGAGCCTTTCACCGTCGATATTTATTCCTTTGGCGAGAAGGAGAGATAGCTGATAACAAATCCTTGAAAAACACATGATTTTGCTTTTTTTTAACAATCATAAAAAGCGAACAAATCATTTTTTGCCTATAAAAATGTGAAAAATATAGATTAATTATATTATGTAGTTTGATCAGCCATATACTTAAAGGACTCTTTGCTATCATTCACTCGCGTATGTGCACCAAATTAGAAGAACAACTAAGTAAAGTTTTATTTGGATTTAGAGAAGTCATGGAGGAATAAGAAGATGGTATTGCAGTAAATGGCCAACTTATAAACAATATAAGATATGCAGACGATACAGTATTGCTGGCATATTATAGTGCACAGGGGCTCCAACCGACGATGTATAATGATGATAGATAATAGCCTAATAAAATAAAAAAAAAGTCAAAATGTAAATTCGTACAGGCTAGAACAAATTTTATATCAAAGTCTAGGTGGGTACAAAAGATATTTTCAAGAAAGTATCCAAATCATACAAGGGGATCATTGTTTAAATAATTAAAAGGGGGTCATTTTTGCAAAAAAATACTTTTTAAACTGCTGAGCTAATTCACTTATTAATGAAGGTCTAAGGGAATTTTTCCTGCAAAGTTTAAGGGTAAATGTTTTACATAAGACTTACTGATTTAAATTTTACCCCCTATTTATTTAAATATTTGTATATAAAACTTTAAAAACAAATTTGCAGAAAATTATTTTTAGCGTTTTAAATAAGCACTATAAAATACCTTATTTTACAGAATGAGTTGCGCTGTGTTACTAGTATTAAATAAAAAAAATTGGTCAAAAAATATTTAATATTTTTTGAGATATTGAATTTGTTTATTAAATGTTACTTTATTTTCAATTGCAAAAATGCGGTTGTTGCCAAAGAAATATTCACCTGCTTAAGATCTCATTATTTTTATTTCTATGTATATTTTCGATAAATGTATTGATAAATTCAAATTTGAATTAAACTCCCCCCTAAATTGGTATTTAAAAATTATTCAAATTTGTTTATAACTTGTTTGTTTTTTAATAACGTCGCGGGGATTAAGTATTTTGAAATGCCGTTTCGATAGTTGCGTTCCTGGGAATTTTTCACTAATTAACAAATTTTTTTTGTCGTTTTTTTCTTCTTCTTTTTTTCTTGGAGTTTTATTACTACGGGCCCTTTTAGGGTTAAATTTTATTTAGAATGTCGCATCTCTGAGTTGTTGATTCTAGACCTAAAAATATTAAGATTTAACTAAAATCTCTCAAATAAAATGTGGCTACTTACTGAGTTACAGGGTGTTTTATTTAAAAATTTAAAAATTATTGTTATCAAGTACTTTAAAACTATTTGACGTATCCTTATCATACTTGGCAGAAAGTGTGGCTATTATGCACCCTACTAAATTGTGATTAATAAACGTTTCTAGCTAGTGCCAGAGGCGTACGAGAGGGGATAGTGAATGATTGACCCTTCCCAAATTCTACGCCACTGAGTAAATTACCATTTTAGCGAAATTTTTCGATTCTCCAATACTTTGTATGTAAATAACTTTATTGGTATCGATAAAGTAATCAGTTTGAGAGATATTGGAAGTTTAAAATGAATTAATGGATAAATCAAAATAACTATGCCATTTCATTTTTAACGTCCAATATCTCGAAAACTAATGACTTAATCGTTACCATTAAAGAGTATATTATTTACATAGAAAGTATTGGAGAATCGAAAAATTTCGCTAAAATAGTAATTCCCTCAGTGGCGTAGAATTTGGGAAGGGTCAATCATTCACTATCCCCTGTCGTACGCCTCTGATAGCAGCTAGAAACTTGTATTTATCACAGTTTAGTAGACTGTATAGTACCCACACTTTCTGCCAAATATGATAAGGATACGTTAAATAGTTTTAAAGTACTTGGTACCAATAATTTTTAAATTTTTAAAGGAAACACCCTGTAACTTAGTAAGTAGCCACATTTTATTAAAGAGATTTTAGTTAAATCTTAATAAATATTTTTAGGTCTAGAATCTACAACTTAGAGAGTGGACATTCTTAATGAAACTTAACCCTAAAAGGGCCCGTAGTAATATACCGCCAAGAAAAAAAAAAGAAGAGGAAAGAAATACAAAAAAAATTGTTAATTAGTGAAAAATACCCAGAAACCCAATTATCGAAACAAAATTTCAAAATATTTAATCCCCGCGACGTTATTAAAAAAAAAACAAATTATAAACAAATTTGAATAATTTTCAAATGCCATTTTAGGGAGAAGTTTAATTGAAATTTGAATTTATCAATACATTTATCGAAAATATACATAAAAATAAAAATAATAAGATTTAATACAGGTGAATAAGTCTTTGGCAACAACCGCGTTTTTGCAATTGAAAATATAGTAACATTTAATAAACAAATTTAATATCTCAAAAAATATTAAATATTTTTTGACCAATTTTTTTGTTTAATACTGGTAACATACCGCAACTTAGTCTATAAAATAAAATATTTTATAGTGCTTATTTAAAACGCTAAAAATAATATTTTGTAAATTTGGTTTTAAAGTTTTATGTATAATTATTTAAATAAATAGGGGTCAAATTTAATTTAGTAAGTCTTATGTGAAAGATTTACTCTTCAGCTTTGTAGAAAATAATCCTATAGACCTTCATTAGTAATTGAATGACCTCAGCAGTTAAAAAAGTAATTTTTTTGCAAAAATGACCCCTTTTTAATTATTTAAACAATGATCCCCCTATATGATTTGGATACTTTCTCCAAAATATCTTTTGTACCCACCTAAACTTTGATATAAAATTTGTTTCAACCTGTACGAATTTACATTTTTATTTACATGTAGTGTAATTTTATTTTACTAGACTATAATAGAAACATGTATCAAGTACTGCCTAAAACTAAATTCTCAGAAGACAAAAATAATTACAGCCATATTTTGATATAAATTGTATTTGTTTTAAACTGACTTATTTATTCATTCTACTACCTGATTAAATATTAAATTAACCCGGGAGTAGTCGCGCTCACTTCTGTAACGTCGATAGTCGCGTGTGAAATTCTATCTCAAAATACGAATTTAAAACAAATTTTTATTTTGTACTATTTTTATCTACTTTTTATATTGAAAATATATATTTCTAACAATTTTATTAAAAAAATCTGTGTTAACTGCCACCTGCCAACATCGGCCACCTGTCCTAACGGCCAGTTTAGAAATTTCCTTCTTTCATTTTTAGTGGCCGTTACTGACAAATTTTACTGTACAGTAAAACCTGTGTTAACGGCCACCTGCCAACATCGGACACCTGTCCTAACGGCCAGTTTAAAAATTTCCCAAACCAATTATATGTAGACTACAAAAACTGGCAATAGCGGCCATCTTTCTATATCGGCCAATAGTTCTTTCATTTTTAGTGGCCGTTACTGACAGGTTTTACTGTATTACGAAAAAGGGTGAAATGCGGGATTCTATCTAATGGCGCGACTACTCGCGGGTTAGAGCTAATTGGCTCTCCCCAAAGCCATAAATTCCACAAAAAGAAGAAGAAGAAAAAAAATTCCTACGCATTACTACACCCTTCCTCGAGGCACTTACGAAATTTTATCAAAATTGCGAAATTTTTGATCAAGTTATCGCGAAAAAGGATAAAAATTGAGATTCTATCTCACCGCGCGACTACTCGCGGGTTAAAAACAATTTGTGAGTTATGTGTAGTATATTCGACCAGAAAGAAGGATCAGGCTGTGTAGGTTTTAGATAGTTGTGCGGACTATTGCGACTGAACATAATATTATGTATTTGTTACTTATTTATAGAGTAAGAGTATACTTATTTATATGTAGAGTGTTGGCAAAATTTAATCAACAATTGTAACTTTCATGTCTTTTACATTTTTGGCTTTCAGAACGTGAGTTGAAAATCTAATTTACTTCTTTAATTTACTTTCTTCTTTTATTTAAAAAAGTTAAGTGGAGCCCTTTTTATATTTCTTTTTCCTTGCCTGTGGTAATATAATCATATCAATTAATCGATCATATTATCTTATATTGTCTCTCGTAGTTTGTTCTGTTAAACCAAATACCAATTTCAAATTCAAAATCTAGTTTTGATAATTTTGATTACAATTTCCGAAGTGGAAATCGAAACGTTAAAAAAATTTAATTTCAAAGTAAGATTGTGGCTTCATCATCCAGCCTCAAAAGTCCACTGCTGAACTTAGGCCTTCTCCCCTTGTTTCCAACACTGTCTATCCTGCGCCGCTATTCATCCTTCTTAAACCGTCGGTCCATCTTGTAGGCGGTAGATTGTGGCTTTTTTTCCAAATAAAATAGTAAATTGCATACGATGCCACAGGAAAAAAGCTTCACGACAATAGCTAGTTTCGAATCGCTCTCAACCAATCATACATATAGCATATAGCTGCCGTTCCTAATATGTCCATAATAAATGATGACCGTTCTAACTACATCAAACAAAAAAGGTTACACACTGGTATAATTTTATAGGTTATTAAAAACTAAATTCGTTTGTGTTAAATTAAGTTGTAAATGAAAATACTAGTTCATCAAATGTGACTGACTATAGATATTATGACCAGTGTTCAAGACAAAATTTCTGTTCGTTTATACAGGATGTTTGGTAATGAATGGGCCATAGTTTAACCTTAGATTTTTGAGCTTAACATAGGTCGATTTAAGCTAATTTACCTTAGTACGAAGATTGATAATAACCGAAATATTGCGAGTGTATTTCGGTTATTAATTATGTTAAACTTTTATTTTATTTGTTTTTGAATATTTCCTGACAGGCATCGGATAACAACACGAAATTTGGTAAAAGGGGGTTTTTTGGGACGGGAAATCTGAATTCCTTACCAAAAATTATATATTGTCCAGAGGGCACCACATACGTCTTTCAGCGCTCATTTAATATGTTCAACTTTTTTATCCCCCACTCTATATAATTTTGAGATCAAAACGTTTATTCCCCTGTTATTTTTACTTAAGGAGGGGGTATGGTTTGAAATATTTAAATTTTTTTATTATTTCAAATAAAAGTGCATACTTTCAAAAACACTCTCTGAAAATTTCAAAATAATCGGAGTAAAATTACCAGAGATACAGGGTGTTGAATATCCCTACCTTCGACTCGCTTTGCCGCGGCTTCGCGCCAGCACGCCGGAGCGTAGTGAGAAACGTTAAACAACTGTTCGCCTTCTCTTTTGTAGATTACTCCCCAATTTAAAAAACATATTCCAATGTTCATCACGTTACGATTTGGCAGACAAATAAGAAGATGAAGATGCAGTTGTCAAAACTTTAAACGCATTTTTCTCAAAACTGCTTTTTCAAATGCGGTGGACATTGTAACTGAAAAACTACTCGGCCGATCTACCTGATATTTTGCACAGATTTTCTTTAGACATTTCGTGAGGTAACAACGTCGAGATATTGTTCGTTTTGTGCTTACTTTTTGTTCAACAATATTAAATCTGTTGGTTTTCACAAAATTTTTATCAAAAATTTCGTATTTTTGATTTTTGAGTGATACCAAAAATTCAAAAATCATTAAAAATAAAAAAACTCGACGTTGTTACCTCGTGAAACTCATAAGCTAATAAAATCTTTTTGAATTTTTTGTTTCGTATAATCCAGTGATGAGTTCTAATGTCCACCACCTAAAATTTGTCGCCAATGGCTTATTTTTCAATATTTTGGATTGAATTTTTTCTTAAATATTCTTTGAATTGTACTTAATGTGTTTATTTGATTTTGAAAATAAAATAATTCTACCGTAGTTTCGAAAAAAATTCACAAAAATGTGATTGATATGTTGATTTCAAACCATACCCCCTCCTTAATAAAGGTATACTACATTTATCTCACTAAACTCAACCGTTTTCGAGATAAACGCATTTTAAATCTTACGCAAAATTAAATTTTTTACATTTCATTGTAGATACTAAACACTATTTGACATATCCTTGTCATACTTGGCAGCAAGTGTAGGGACTGTACACCTTACTAAATTATGTTAAACGTTTCTGGCTACTACCAGTGGCGTACGACGGGGGACAGTGAATGGTTGATTCTTCCCAATTTCTACGCCACTGGCGGAATTGCTCTTTTAGTACAATTTTTTGATTCACCAATACTTTCTGTGTAAATAATATAGTCTTCATTCGTAACGATAAAGTTATTAGTTTTCCAGATATTTGAAGTTAAAAACGAAGGGGCATAATACATTAATCAAAATAACTGTGCCGCTTCATTTTTAACTTCAGTTATCTCGAAAACTGTTGACTTTATCGTTACGAATGAATAGTGCGTTATTTACATATAAAGTATTGGAGAATCTCAAGATTATGCTAAGATGGCAGTTCTGTCAGTGCCGTAGAATTTTGGAAGGGTCAACCATTCACTTTCCCTGTTGCGCCTCTGGTAGTAGACAGAAACGATTATTTAACATAATTTAGTAGGATACTTTCTCTCAAATATGACAGGCATAGGTCAAATAGTTTTAAAGTATGTATGTATACACCGTTTATAGGCGTCAACGCCCTTCCGGTAGGGATCTATGGAGAGTGTCACCGAGCCGCAAGCCCTTATCCCTTGCCGTACTGCTCCTCCATAGGCCGATCAGACACCAGCTTATTCCAGACCAAGTCGTAGATTCTTTTTAGAATTTTAGACTACGACGTCAGCCTTTTTATTTTTCTATTCATCGGGCTGGGGCACGAACCTTGATCGCCTCGACCGCATATCCACTATAGATTTGTCAATCGTGCGCCTCAGTCCGCCTGGCTAATCTGATCGACTTAAAGTATTATTTTTTTAAATAATTTAGTATTTATTAAAACTTTAAGAACTATTAATTTTTATTTGTACGCGGTACTTTAACATTACTTGACCTAATATCTTACTTGGCAGAAAGGGTAGGTACTGTACTCCCTACTAAATTATGTTAAATAATCGTTATTGGCTACTACCAGAGGCGTACGAAATGGGAAAGTGAATGGTTGACCCTTTCCAAATTATACACCACTGACGGAATTGCTATTTTAGCATAGTTTTTGGATTTGCCAATACCTTATATGTAAATAATATACTCTTCATTCGTACCATAAAGTCGTTAGTTTTCGAGATATTTGAAGTTAAAAGTGAAATAGCACAGTTATTTTGATTAATGTATTATGCCACTTCGCATTTAATTTCAAATATCTGGAAAGCTAAGGACTTTATCGTTACGAATGAAGAGTATATTATTTGGATAGAAAGTATTGGAGAATAAAAAAAATTGCACTAATATAGCAATTGCGTCAATGGCGTAAAATTTGAGAAGAGTCAACCAGTCACTTTCCCATGTCGGACGCCACTAGTAGTAGCCAGAAACGTTTCTTTAACGTAATTTAGTAGGGTGTACAGTACCTAGTCTTGCTGCTAAGTTTGACAAGAATATGTCAAATGGTCTTTAGTAACTACAATGAAATGGAAAAAGTTAAATTTTGCATCATAGATTTAAAATGCGGTTATCTCAAAATGCTTGAGTTTAGCAAAATGAATGTAGTATACCTTTTTAAGTAAAACTAATAGTGAAATAAAAGTTTTAATCTTAAAATTATGTAGACTGGGGGATAAAACAAAATTAACGTATTAATTGAGCGCCGAAAGACGTATGTGGCGCCCTCTGGGTAATATATAATTCTTGGTAGGGAATTTAGGTTTCTCGTCCAAAGAAATCCCCAGTTACCAAATGTCGTGTTGTTATCCTAGGCCTGTCAGGAAATATTCAAAAATAAATAAGACAATAGTTTAAATTTCACATCCTGTATTTCGGTTATTATCAACTTTCGTACTAAGGTAAATTAGCTTAAATCGACCTATTTTAAGCTAAAAAATCTAAGGTTAAGCTATGGTCCATGCATTACCAAACACCCTGTATATTTGTCTAACTTTTAAATCAATGTAGTATGTCCAGAGAAATACAATTTTCTCCTCAATCCGTCTCTGTACTAGGTAAAACCAAACTTTTAATTGAATATCCGCTTTTTATCAATCCATTCATAAGATATTTTTCATCGGGACAATTTAGAGAACGACAAGAGAACTGTAGTGTGAAAACTAGTTTTTCTTTTATTTTTTTAACGCTATGATTATCGTTTTTAAAGATTTATTTAAAATTTTTTGTCAATAAAGTAAATTTATTCTGATTTATAGAAAACTTCAGTAATACAAATAACGCGTTATTTCTACATCCATCGGAAAAGTCGAGGAATAGTTATTATTCTTCTTAGCGGGCCTTGTCATATATGCAACGTTACCAATAATCAGCATTAGTTGTTGTACTTTGTTCACCACCTTTTTGAACAATAATGTTCTGATGGTGCCGTACCTTTGAAGTAAGGTTTACATCCAAGAAGTTGTTTGAAAAACTGGTGCCCTCTTTTGGGTTCAAAAGAGAGCACCAGTAGAGGTAGATGATACTACCAAAGCATTTGGTTCGTATGGTCTACTCATTTGCCGGATACTGCGCTCCAGTGTGGCTGAACAGCAGCCATGTAACAAGGATCGACACCAAACTCAATCAAACCATGAGTATTATCAGCCGATGTATTAAAAGTATCCTTACTCCATGGCTGCCGGTTTTGAGTCATATTACACCTCTAACTCTAGACATCCGTACACAAGAGACTCTCCTAAGGGAATATTTTTTTAATGGCATATACAGGGTGTTTCATTAAGAATTGTCCATATCGTAAATGGAGAAACCTTAGCACAAAATACGAAGATTTAACCCTAAACACTTAAACAAAATATTCCTCCTTACCCAGATACAGAGTGTTTTACTACAAATATTCTAAAATAATTTTAGCCCATTGTTCAAGCACTTTTTAGTATTTTTTGTTCAAACTTGACACACAGTTTACAAATGTTAGAATACTTTAACTAGTCCTAAATAGTATATTAAGTATGGAGAACGGTAACGGTTTTATACCGATCGAAGACAATTGTTTGGAGGAGAAGCGGAGCGACGACTCCAATTATTGTCTGAGATCGGTTACCCTTAACGTTCGACATGCTTATAACGTTTTTTGCACGATTGATACCATTATAAATTATAAAATTAAACATTTTCGTCATATTGACTAGTTTCATTCATTTTATCAAGATAGATACTTTGGTTGTTAGGTAGTAACTAGGGTGCATAACAACAATGGAGAATTGAGTTTTTATTTAGTTGTAAATAATTTTAAGTACAATTTTGATTATTATAAATTAAAATATGAGCAAAAGTGAATTTGAAGAAATTGAACGGGCTTGGGAAGAAGGGTGTTCCGCAATTATTCCCGAAAAATCCAAAATCCGTTATAAAAATACCTACCAAAGTTTTAAAAAATGGTGCGAAGGCAAGAATTTAAGAATCGAAGAAAAGACTCTATTGGAATATTTCGTTCAAAGACATATGCAGTTGAAAGCTCCTGGAGGCCTCTGGGCAGAATATTCAATGATTAAATCCACCGTTTTTCTTTATGATGGCATTGATATTTCCAAGTTTTCAACTTTGATCCTGTATTTGAAGAGAAAAAATGTTGTGCAATACTAGTAATACTACTAATGTATGCGATTCTGCAGGAGTTTCTGTTAGAAGTGAAACCACAGCCCAAACAAGTGGGATTTCATTAAATAATTTAATAAATTGCACCATAAGTTTCAATATTAATAAAAAATTCGTTAGTTTTCTTTATTATTTCAAAAAATAAATTAAAATTAAGAGATTTTTTAACTCGACGGTAAGTGAATTACTTACCGTCGAGTTGGAGTACTTACCGTCGAGTTGGATTACTTACCGTCGAGTTGCTAGTAAATGTCACCTACTGACGTAAAATCTGTCACGGTAAACAGTCAAAAATGATCAATCGTGCAAAAAGATAGTTTTCCGCTGTTACCAGAGGCGTGCTGTAGGGATATATACTTCATTTTCGCCCCTTTTTGTGTCCACTGTCGTAATAATTATTTCAGCATGTTGTTTGATTCCTTGTTACTTTTTACATAAATATCATCCTTATTCTCATTACGATAAAGTAAGTAGTTTTCAAGTTATTTGCCTTTAAAGATAATGGATTCCATAAGATTATTTACTTTAAACTACATTCAAAAAGATTTTCGTAAAAAGTAACGAAGAATCAAAAGAACATGCCGAAATGATAATTACGACAGTGGCTTAGATTGTAGCGGGGAAAGGGGCGAAAAGGAAGTATATATCCCTACAGCACGCCTCTGGTAACAGCGGAAAACTTTCTTTTAAGACTAGTTAAAGTACCCTAGCATGTGTAAACTGTGTATCAAGTTTGAACAAAAAATATTAAAAGGTGCTTTAACCATGGGCTAAAATAATTTTAGAACATTTGTAATAAAACGCTCTGTACCATGGTGAGGAAGAATACTTTATTTAAGTGTTTTGGTTAAGGTTTCTTAAGTTACGATATAGACAATTGTTAATGAAACACCCTGTATATTAATCATTTAGCCAGTCGCAATAAGATTTTAGTATAATGTGTAGTGTGTGTGTGTTGAGGAAAGGTCTTGTTAGTAAAGTCAACTTAATTGTCTTTACAAAGAGACGCTTATTGTATACGAACGCCTGCGGTCTCTCAGGTGAGTACCGATCCCATACGGATAGAAATTATGTTTATTTATTAAATTTTTAATAAAAAAATTTTCCTACTCAGCTGGGATTTGAACTCATAACCCTTGGATCCAAAGGTAGCCTCTCTTACCACTGAGCCACAGAAGGGGTTGCCCCTCTTATGGACCAAGAGCTAGAACGTCGGAAAAAAAAATCATTTTAAGACGGCTCATTTTTAAATATATTGTTTCCTATGCTTCCTCGAACACCGTATCGGCCATCTGGCTACTGATACAGGTTGCGTTCATTACTGCGCAGCACACTTGTACAAGTAAACATATCGAATTTAAAATTATTGTAAGGCAAAAAATTTTTTTGTCATTACATACTTTTTAAACATTATTAGAAATATGAACTGTAATTTGCCAGACATTTCTGTGGTTTAAAAAATAATGACAAAAAATTTTTCGTCCTAAAATAATTTAAATTCAATATAGAGAGTGATTGATGAGTGTGATAAAGCTCAGTAGATCCGCTATAGTAATAGATAGCAATAAAAGTTAATAATAAAAATTGTGGCCAACTTTCACCTTCACATTACTAAATTAGTTAGATTGTTACAGGGTGTAGACCAAACTTATGTTTTTTTAAATAGAACACCCTATATTTTATTTTATATTCGAAATCCTCTTAACAATCACAAAAATAAAAAGGATTGTTAAGTTATATAGGGCTTTTACAAAGTTATAACCAATTTTATATGAAAATCGTAACAAGTTCAGCTCCCTGTATAAATAAAAAACAGCCCAACAGCGATGGTTTATTGGTGCCATGTTTTTTTGTTGATTGTAAAAATTGTTGATATTGCTAATTTTCCTTATACAGAATACAGTGTGAGTCAAAACGCAAGTACATTCTTTTCTCAGAAATTTTAAATGGAACACCCTATATTTTATACTACTATCGAAAAATATCATTACCGTACTTTAATTTTTGTATAATATTCCCTATGACTAAATTTGCCAGTTTTCGAGATATTTTCATTTTTCAGAGCAAGTTATTAATTAGGCTGTTCTATTTAAAATTACTGTGAAAATAATGTACTTGCGTTTTGACTCACCCTGTATTCGATATAAAGAAAATTAGCAATATCAACCATTTTTATAAATTTTGACAATCAACAAAAAAATATGGCACCAATAAACCATTGCTGTTGTGCTTATTTTTATTTATACAGGGAGCTGAACTTATTACGATTTTCATAGAACATTGGTTATAACTTTATAAATACCCTCTATGTATAACATAACAAACTTTTATATTTTTGTGATGGGGAAGTTAAGAAGATTTCGAATATAAAATAAAATATGGGGTGTTCTATTAAAAAAAAAAAAAATTTGGTCTGCCCCTATGTTATCGAACACTCTGTAACATTCTAACTAATTTTATAATGTGAAGCGCAAAGTTAGCTACAATTTTTGTTATTAACTTTTATTGCTATCTATTACTACAGCGGATCTACTAAGCTTTTTCACACTAATCAATCACTCTGATTTTGTGTTTACCTCTACAGGTGTGCTGCGCAGTAATGAACGCAACCTGTATCAGCAGCCAGATGGCCGGTACGGTGTTCGAGGAAGCATAGGGAACAATATATGAGAGAATCAGCCGTCTTAAAATGATTTCTCGAAAACGTTGCTAGCTCTTAGACCATTAACGGGGGTTGAAACTAGAAAAAAATCGATGATTTTCAAAATTTTTAAATATTTTAATTTTTTATCAATGTTTCGGGCATATTTGAGAGGTATCAATTATACAGGGTGTAACGAAAATACAGGTCATAAATTTAATCACATATTCTGGGACCAAAAATAGTTTGACTGAACCTAACTTACTTTAGTACAAATGTGCATATAAAAAAGTTACAACCCTTTGAAGTTACAAAATGAAAATCGATTTTTTCCAATATATCGAAAACTATTAAAGATTTTTTATTGAAAATGGACATATTGCATTCTTATGAGAGTAGCATCTTAAGAAAAAATTATAGTGAAATTTGGACACCCTATAATAATTTTATGGGGATTTAGTTCCTTTAAACCCCCAAACTTTTGTGTACGTTCCAATTAAATTATTATTGTAGTACCATTACTTAAACACAATATTTTTAAAACTTTTTTGGCTCTTAGTACTTTTTCTAAAAGTCAGTTTTTATCGAGATATTTTGAATATTTGTCAAATCCACCACATATTTGTATATGGTTAAGTACGATTATGGAGACTTGGTAATAATATGAAAATTTATGTATGATTTACATTTTTAGGTATATTTTGAACCGTATTAAAAAAAGAAGCCATATCTCGATAAAAGTCGCCTTCTCGAAAAAATACAAAGAGGCAAAAAAGTTTTAAAAACATTTTGTTTAACTAATGGTATCGCAGTAATAGTTTAATTGGAGCGTACACAAACATTTGGGGGGTTTAACGGAACAAAACCCCCATAAAACTTTTATGTAAACATATTAAAAAAGAAGCCGCAACTCGATAAAAACTGCCTTATCGGAAAAATAATAAGAGCCAAAAAAGTTTTAGAAATATTGAATTTAACTAATGGTACCACAATCATAATTTAATTGGAACGTACAGAAAAGTTTGGGGGGGTTTAAGGGAACAAAACCCCCATAAAATGTTTATGGGGAACACAAATTTCACTATAATTTTTCTTTAAGATGCTCCTCTCATACGAATGCCACATATCCATTTTCAATAAAAAATCTCTAATAGTTTTCGATATATTCGAAAAAATCGATTTTCATTTTGTAACTTCAAAGGGCTATATTTTTGGTCCCAGAATATGTGGTTTAATTTATGACCTGTATTTTTGTTACACCCTGTAATTACTGAAGTTATCACCTAACTTTATTTGCAAAAATCTGATTGCCACCTCTCACATCCACCTCAAAACAGATCCGACCTGATCTACATTGAGAGTATTTCTACATTAGGTAAGGAAATCCGTGTAATAAATATTTGGACTAGACATCAGCTGTTAACCAGAATTTGATTCCAAACTTATCGGGTTTATACGCCATGTACTGGGTGAAGTGATATCTTGCCTTTGTGGGAAAAAGCTGTTAGTCGATAGATATATTTTAGCCAGTTGTAGGTGTAGCAAAATATACAATTCTTTATAAATAAGTTCCATATTGCCGACGCAAGTACAAATTTATCTGTTGATCATCGCTTAGATCTGGTACTTCTCCGTAATAAAGACCGCATTTTTTCTAGGTAGACATCAACATATTCAACAAGTATATAATTACACTAAGTATCTACCTGCAAAAGAGGACTTGTAATCCTTAAATAGATGCAGTAAAGTCCTAAATTTTTAAGTTTCTAGTATAACTATGAATAAGTAGTAATGCAGAGGGTCAAAAATAGAAAGCAGTCAAAATGACCGCCCTGGTGCTTCTAGGTATATATTAACACATCTCAAAAAGTAATTAAACTAAGTACCTGTAAAGGAGGAAATATAATCCTCAAGTAGATCTAGGAAAAGTCCTAAATTATTAACTTTCTAAAACAACTAGGAATAAGTAATACAGAGAGTCAAAAATAGAAAGCAGTCAATATGACCGCTCTGGTGCTTCTAGTGTTAAATATACTTCCAATTTTATCTTAAAATAAATTAGTCATCAATTTTTTTGCATCATATCTCGTTTAGTTCGAATGTAGTCGACATTTAACAGTGCTCGTTTTAAAGGTCTTTTAAGCACTACAAAAGGTATTTGTAGCATTATCCCCAATCAAATTGACGATTTCTCTGTTATTTTATCACCCTCCCACACTATCACAACGAATGTGAAGGCGACACAAGCATTTGCGGCTAGCTTTTAAAGTTAACAGTGGAGACGGAGTGGGTCCGTTAGCTAAAACTATTTAAAAATGATGGAATTTAGGGCGCCAGTCAACTCGTACTACAAATGCTACAAAGAATTCACCCGATTTACCCGTTGACCAATAAATCTCGATATAGGTTTACTTACATCTATTTATTGAACAGTTGCAACACAAATAAGTATGAAAATAAACAAGTACAGTCATTGGTAGTATAAAGTGGCTAAGGAAACCAATATCAAATTAATTTAAATTTACAGATTAGAAAAACTTTAAATATTGGCGATACTAGTGCCTACCCTATAGTTGCCGCATGAGCTCATGAGTGCCACTAATACAAATCTAAAAAGTAATGTACTATATTGACCTCTATAATAAGTTTTATGTATATAAAGTTAAATGTATAACTATCCCCAATAACTTCAAATAATAAAAAAATGACAAAGAGAACACGTTAATTTGTTAACAAAAAAACTAAAATGTTTAATATCATTAAATACATAAATTAAATAGGACAAATGAATTTAAATGTTTAACATTATTATAAAAACCTGATATCCTCCATAGTCTGGTAGCAAACTACAAATCGTCAGTAGAAAACTTCGTCACTACATATACTTGTATCCAATGACGACCCATAACATCCAAATATAACCAAAAACATCCACAAAAAGTAAAACCAGAAACCAAATACTAAAACCAAAAATCCAAAAATCCAAAAGTCCAATGCCAAAAAAAACCCCTAAAATAAAAACAAAGCTAATTAGACACTAATGACAATGAATTTATTTAAACGTTTATTCTCGGTTGCTAAACCCATTGCATAAAAAAACTTGAGTAAGTCCATCTGAATTAAAGAGGCCGTTGTACCCCCCGGCGACAGGACTATTAAGGCAAGTAGGTTTTTAACGTTATTTATCAATCTGTACTAAATAAAGCAGGCTTGCAACACAGGGTTTGCTGGATAGATTTTTAAACGTAACAATTTTAAGTTGAATATACCGATTTGAGCAAGCACCAAAAAATTTTTTGCACCTACCATATCTCTTTTTATATTATAACTAAAAGATTTATGAAGAGAAATGAATCTCTTTGATTTTTCATAAGCTACAAAAACGTTATATAGGTTTTTTCGTTAGATGCATAATTTTTAAGGTATTCGCAAAAAAACCGTCCGAAAAGGTGTAATTATTCAATGAAAATGGCAAATTTTCAACCACGAATGACTCAAAAATGTTGAGTTTTCAGAAAAAAAATATAGAACAGTTTTTACTTAAAATTAAGTTTTCTAGCCACTTCTGTGACTATTTTGACCAAAAAACTTTTGCACCCCCGAGAAGGGGTGGGAACCACCCCCAAGATAAATGCGCCATAGGATATAGGGTAGATTTTGTTTCTTAAGCTATTTTCTACTAAAAGTGAAAACATCAAGTAAATTGATGCAGTAGGATGGAATTCGGAGCCAAATACTCTCACTGACTGCACTAAATATAGGTATGTCTTAATTGTCAAAATGACGGAGTCAGATAAAATTAAATTATTAGAAGAAGTTTTGCCCAGTAAAAAAATTGTTTAATTTCTTTTAAAGTAAAATTGTGGCTTATTTTCATCAAAAATAATAAATCCGCCACAAGAAAATAGCTTTAGAACAATATTTCTATTCTAAAACAGAATATAGAATAACAAAGGGAGAACATGGTTTCTATTATTCTTAGTATGTAATTAATAGAATTTAAATTATTATAACTTATAGACCAGCAAGGACCTGTTTTTAGGTGGATGTGAGAGGTGGCATTTAGATTTTTGCGGATAAAGTTAGGTGATAACTTCGTTAATAATAATTGATTTATGTTCCTTCTCAAATATGCCCGGAACATTAATAAAACAATTTAGTATTTAAAAATTTCTTTTTTATTCTAATTTTTTTGCTTATTACTTTAAAACGATTTATTTTGGAACAAAGTAGTATAGGAATAAAACAAAGATACTTAAATTTTCTATCAGATGCGATTGGTTAAAAATGTCTTAATTTATCACCCTTGCTGAAAAATAGCAATAAATATAAAATAAGCAATAATATTCAATGATTTTCCATCACTTAGGTTACACTTGGAACCTTCCTAATTCGCTTAGAAAATTTTTGTAATGTGCTAAAACCGTACACCAAATTTCATTAAAATTGACTTACTGGATTTTGAATAATAATTTTGCAATCTAAACATTTTTTAAAAAATTAAAATTTTTTAAAATCTTGCACAACAAAAACTAGAATATACAAAGTTTTGTTAACTTTTTTTACATATAAAGAAGCACTCCACTTATCTAATGCACTTTACAGAATTGAAATCGGATTATTTAAGCAGCCTCAGTAGTGTTTTAAAGTTATAAACAATTTTTTGGCTTATAAACAAATGAGTACTGTGGCCAGGAGGGGGTGCTACGGGCTCCTTTATTTAAATGGACTTACCCAAGCTTTTTTATATATTTTGACCCGTAGAACACGAATTTTTTGGGTAACAGTTGATCCGGTTGTCGATAAGATTGTTATAAACAAAGAACTTGAGGAATTACATAACGTCGATTTTCGCAAACTAAAACATTTTTTGTATTTCTTGGGTAATTCTAAGCAAAAAATGTTCTTACAAGTTTTTTCGTAGGATGCATAGTTTTCGAGATAAACGCGGTGAAACTTTCAAAAAATCGAAAAATTGCAATTTTTGAACGCGAATAACTTTTGATTAACAAAATAAAATAGCAATTCTGCTGACAGCGTTTGGAAGTTTAAGTCAAATTATACCGGTTTTAATTATTTGCATTGCTACAAACTAATTTTTTTATTATTAAACAAAGCTATTTGTTTATAAGCCAAAAAATTGTTTATAATTTTAAAACATTGCTGAGGCCCCTTAAATAATCCGATTTTAATTATGTAATGTCTATTAGATAGGTAGAGCACCTCTTTATATTATGTAAAAAAAATTAGACAACTTCTAAATGGTCTACTTTTTGTTCAGGAAGATTTTAAAAAATTTGAACTTTTTTAAAAACATTTAGATTGCAAATTTATTATGCAAAATCTATTAGGTCGATTTTAATGAAATTTGGTACACGGTTTAAGTATGTCGCAAATAATTTCCTAAGCGAAATACTAAGGTTCTAGGTGCCACCAAAATGGTTAAAAAACATTGAATAACAACAGGCGTATTTTGCCCCCTTATTTTGTATTTATTGCTATATTGCAGAAAAGGTAATACATTTAAGACATTTTTGACCAGTCGTATATCATACAAAATTCAATTATCTTTATTTTATTTTTCTACGACTTTGTTCCAAAACGAATTGTTTTAAAGTTATAAGCAAAGAAAGCAGAAAAAAATCGATGTTTTTGGAAATTTTGAAATATTTTAATTTTTTTACTAATGTTCCGGGCATATTTGAGAAGGAGCATAAGTCAATTATTATTACAGAAGGTGTCACCTAACTTTATCTGCAAAAATCCGAATGCCACCTCTCACATCCAAAACTAGACGTTTTTTCACAGATCCTTACTGGTCTATTAGGTTAATATTAATTTGCACAAACTTTATCTGGATTTACATCTCTATTTTTTAGTTTCTCTTCTATATTACTAAAAAACATTGAGAAAATGCGCATTTTAACAACTTTTTATTTTTGCTTAGTCTACTAAAATATTTTGTTTCCACAAGAACTTTTTATTTTACTCTGTTACAAAATACTTGATAAATATGTAAGAAAGTCTAAACAAGCGTATAATATGTTAATATGTTTGTACAACAAATTTTTTTTGTTCGAGCTCGAAATTGAATCCCTGCATAAATGTATGAGAATTCTTAACAGTTTTGTTGAAAATAAAGAGAATTTTATAACATGCATATGGTAAGTAATATATTTTATATAAGATATTAACGCTTTAAGTTTGTAATGTTTTAAACTTCTCTAGCGAGTGTTTAGTTTCTATTTTTTGTATAAATTCACCTATAAGATTTTTTTATAATATACCCAGTGACACATAGGAGTTACATTAAACTAGCCAGTGGTCGGCATGTGGCTTTTTGGCTCCTAAGGTGCGGCTCTTGCACAAATATCCACGGAAAGCGCAATATCTTCATAAAAAAACTTGGTAGGAAAAATATTACCTACTTCTTATTCTGATAAATTAGCTTTTATCAAACTTTAGCATTTGTGAAAAATCCTCTTAATGCTACGATAACCGAGTTCAAATTATCTCCTTTTGAAATTGGCATTAATAGCCACTCCGTGGGGGACACAGTTATGTTTGCTAGAATTTTATATCTGAATTACTGAAATATTGTGGAGCAGCAATAACAGAACAATTAGCAACATTAATGAACAAAATAATAAAACACAATAAAATACCGGAAGAATGGAGAACGAGCGAACTAATTCTACTATTCAAAAAGGAGATAAAAAGCAGCCAGAAAACTACAGAGGTATCAACTTGTTAAATACATACTACCCTAAAACTTACAACTAAAATCTTACAAGACGTAATGAATCAGAGGATAAGTTTAGCAGATGAACAACAGGGTTTTCGTACTGGAAGATCGTGCACAGATGCAATATTCGTCATAAAGCAAATTACTGAGAAATCACTAAAGTATAATAGACCAGCATTTCTATGTCTGATTGACTTAATGAAAGCATTTGACAGAGTAAGACTCAAAGATGTAATCCATCTTCTGTATAATAGAGAGGTCCCTCTAGTTATCATAAAAACTGTTGAGAACATCTACCAAAAGAACAAAATGGAAGTCAGAATAGATGGACAAGTTACAGAACCTATAGATATAGGCAGCGGAATAAGTCAGGGAAACTCATTGAGTCCTATGCTTTTCAATTTAATCATGGATGAAATCATCAAAAACGTCAACAAAGGAAGAGGATATAGAATGGGAAACAAAGAAGTAAAAATACTCTGCTATGCAGACGACGCAATATTGTTAGCCCAAGATGAAGATAGTCTGCAAAGATTAGTCCACAGATTTAACATAAGAGCAAACGAATTCAATATGACAATTTCATCTCAGAAAACCAAAACAATAGTAATCAGTAAAGTACCAATCAGATGCAAAATATAAATTGATGGTATCAGTATTGAACAAGTAATGGAAGTAAAATACCTTGGAATTACATTGTCAAGTTACGGAGACCTAGACAAAAAAGTGAAAAATCAAGTACAAAACAAATAGAATGACAGGATGCCTGAATAACACTATATGGCGAAACCGACAAACACTGAGATGAAGTCAAGAATTTATAAAGCCAGTGTAAGACCAATAATGACATATTCATCAGAAACAAGACCCGATACAGCCACAACACAAAGACTACTGAAAACGGCAAAGATGAGAGTACTGAGAAGAATTACAGGAAATACTCTGAGAGATCGAAAGAGGAGCAAAGATATTAGAAGACAATGTAACGTACATTGTATAAACTAACAGACGCTAAATAGAAAAAAGAATGGAACAACCACATAACCAGAATAGGGGAGACACGTGTGGTCAAAATAGCACGAGATAAATCACCAATCGGTAGAAGAAGTATCGGCCGACCGCGCAAAAGATGGAGTGACAACCTTCCCTAGAGGTATCAATCCGCCAATGAACAAGCAGAATTGCTTATAAAGAGGAAGAAGAAGAAGAAGAAGAAGAAAAAGAAGAAGAAGAAGAAGAATTTTATATGTACTGTTTATTAAGGATATTGTTCTGTAATTCTAGCAATCCTCCCAATCTCCTTTATTATAGATAGGTACCATAATACCTCTGTTCCAATTTCCAATCATCTGGTGGTGTGTTTTTTGTCAATATTTGTTGTATTAGCTTGTATATGGCTTAATGTAATTCTCTTCCTCCGTATTTTATTATTTCCACTACTTTTATTTTCTCCTGCCGCTTTTCCGTTTCGGAGGTATTTAATTTCTTTTTGTACTTCGCCTTCTGTGGAAATTTCTACTTCGTAGTTATTTGAATAGATATGTGCAGCATAGAGAAATGTTTAAACTTTCACTATAAAAAACTTTTTGACAAGCTAGATTTACAGACATGATTTTTTAAGATGCTATTTCATTTTCTCAATTGTCTTATCTTTAGATTATTTTATTCATAGAGATTCTGACCAATAGAAAGCTACAGAAATAAAAATTACAGCGATTATTTTTTAATGATTTTAACTTCCAATCGTATAGTAAGGTATTTGATCACGTGTTTAATTCTGCAAAATTTGATTAAAATTATACTGAGAAATATCTATTGTAGAAAATTACCGATAGAATTATTTTAAGTAGATTGTTTCTGTTTAATGGCAACCAGTGTCCTAGTTTTGACAACTGTCACATTTAAGGAAATATCCATAATATACGTATTAAAAAATAATCTTACGAATATCACACGACAGTAAGAATAAATAAGAAAATAATGCTTCACTTTTACTCAAATTTGTTGTCATTGGGCAATAGCCACTCGAGCCCTGGGGGCTCTCGTGTCTACTGCCAGAAAACAAATTTTCGAAAAACTGTCGCATAATTTTCAATTTATTCTCACTCTCTTGTGATATTACACCCGATAGTTTTGGATAATTTCCCGTCGTCAAGTATTGCGTCAGATGCCCTTCGTTTCTAAGCAAAAATATATTTAGTGACATTAATGACAATATACATGTTTTACAACTTGTCACAGAGAACACCAAGAAAGAGGTTTAGCAAATATTCAGGTAAATATATCAACAAAATATTAGTTAAAATACTTTAAAAAGATAGTATTATTCATGAAATAATCTTACCGAATTACTCTCGAGCTCTCAAAAATTATCGATTTATTTTGCCCTTGTGAAACTTTGACATAATTTCACTCTAATTCGGGTCATGAAATTAAAACTGTCAAACTGTCTTTCGGGATACAAATCGATAGATTTAGAGCTCTCGTGTAATTACTACTGATTAATTTTTAATGATTTTAACTTTCAATCGTCTGGTAATATTTTTCATCACGTGTTTAATTCTGTCCAATCAGATTATTATTACAGCCGTAATATTCTACTCTACATTATTATAGTGGGAATAATTATTTTGAGTAGATTATTTATGTTTAATTGCAACCAGTTTCCTAGTTTTGACAACTGTCACATTTAAGAAAATATCCACAATAAACTTTTAGTTCTGCATTTAATGTCAAATTGTCACTAGGAGAACTCAAATCGGCAATTTTAAGCGCTCGAGTTTACTTCGGTAATAATATTTCATGAATAAAACTGTATTTATAAATAAATTTAACTAATATTTTATTAATATCTTCATCTAAATATTTGCTAAACTGTGCTGTTCTCTTTGACAAGTTGAAAAAAGTGTGCCACATTAATTGGGACCAAAAAAAATAATGTGTCGAATATCACATTATATTAATAAATAAGAAAAAATAAGAATAAATAAGAAAATAATGCTACAATTTTCTTTCTTTTAAACTTGTGTCCAATGGGCAATAGTCACTAGAGGCCTCCGGGTTCTCGTGTCTATTGCCAGGCATTGACGAAAAATTGTAGCATTATTGTCAATTTATTCTCACTCTCTTGTGATATTAATGTTGATTATTTCATTCATAGGAGATTCTGACCAATAGAAAGCTACAGAAATAAAAATTAAACTGATTATTTTTTAATGATTTTAACTTCCAATCGTATAGTAAGGTATTTGATCACGTGTTTAATTCTGTCCAATCAGATTAAAATTATACTGATTATTTCATTCATAGGAGATTCTGACCAATAGAAAGCTACAGAAATCTGAATTAAATCGATAATTTTTGATAATCTCCCGTCGTTAAGTATATTACATCAGATGCCCTTCGTTGCTACGAAAAAATACATTCAGTGACATTAATGACAATTAATGTTTTATAAATTATAAAAGTGATGACTTTCAATTGTCAAATATTTATAAAAACTGTGTGTTTAATGGTACTTACATAAATAAATTACAATAAAATTTTGGTTTTGAACAGCTTTATTCATGAAATAATCGCAACAAATTGCACTCGACCTCTGAAATTAATATAGAATTTCAGAGCTCTTGTGCAATTACTACTGAGAATTATCTACTGTAGAAAATTACCGACAGAATTTTTTTAAGTAGATTGTTTCTGTTTAATGGCAACCAGTTTCCTAGTTTTGACAACTGTCACATTTAAGAAAATATCCATAATATACGTATTAAAAATAATCTCACGAATATCACACGACAGTAAGAATAAATAAGAAAATATTGCTTCATTTTTACTCAAATTTGTTGTCATTGGGCAATAGCCCAATGACAACAAATTTGAGTTTACAACATTTGTTGTCTATTTCCAGACAACAAATTTTCGAAAAACTGTCGCATTATTTTCAATTTATTCTCACTCTCTTGTGATATTATACCCGATAATTTTTGATAATTTCCCGTCGTCAAGTATATTACGTCAGATGCCCTTCGTTGCTATGAAAAAATACATTCAGTGACATTAATGACAATTAATGTTTTAAAAATTATAAAAGTGATGACTTTCACCCGGCAAATATTTATAACAACTCTGTGTTTAATTGTACTAATTTGTACTTACATAAATAAATTGCAATAAAATTTTTGATTTTTAACAGTTTTATTCATGAAATAATCGCAACAAATTGCACTCGATCTCTAAAATTAATATAAAATTTTAGAGCTCTTGTGCAATTACTACTGATTATTTCATTCATAGGTGATTCTGACCAATAGAAAACTACAGAAATCTAAATTAAATTGATAATTTTTGATAATTGCCCGTCGTCAAGTATATTACGTCAGATGCTCTTCGTTGCTACGATAAAATACATTCAATGACATTAAAAATTATAAAAGTGATGACTTTTAACCGTAAATTATTTGTAACAACTGTGTGTTTAATTGTACTAATTTGTACTTACATAAATAAATTACAATAATACTCACCGGAGGGACCGCAGACGTTCGGATACAGTTAGCGTCTCTTTGCAAAGACAATGACGTCGACTTTGCAAAGTAACAAGACACTTACTCAACACACACACACTACACATTACACCTGAGTTAGTGATAAGTTATACAATTACGTGGCTAAAGGTTCTAGTTCTAAACCAAGGCCAGAATCAGAGAAAAAAAAATTACATTAAAATTTTGGTTTTTAACAGTTTTATTCATGAAATAATCGCAAAAAATTGCACTCGATCTCTAAAATTAATATAGAATTTTAGAGCTCTTGTGCAATTACTACTGATAATTTCGCGTCGTCAAGTATTACGACAGATGCCCTTCGTTGCTACGTAAAAATGAACATTCAGTGACATAAATTACAATTAATGTTTTACAACTTGTCAAAGAGAACACCATGAACAGGTTTAGCAAGTATTCAGGCGAAGATATCAATAAACTATTAGGTAAAATAAATAAACAGATCTAGTCATGAAATAATCTTACCAAATTACGCTCGAGCTCTTAAAAATTACCGATTTGTTTTGCCCTCGTGACACTTTGACATACTTTCACTCTCCCTCGGGTCGTGAAATTAAAACTGTCAAAGTGTCACTCGGGATACAAATCGATAATTTTAGAGCTCTCCTGTAATTACTACTAATAATATGCTAGAAAATATAAATGCACAAAAAAAACTCGTAACGGAATCAAAAACCTCAACCAAATGAACAGATTTTAATTTGCAGGAATGCAAGACTGACTAGAAAGTGAACATTTCTTAATTTTCTATACACGTTAAATTCTATGATATTTAAAAAGATGTTTTCTTTTTTTTTTCTCTCGTTCGTTGAGTTCTAGAATTGTTGATCAATTTGTCGTTGTAGAAACATTAAAAAGATGTGTATATTTATATAGAACCTCTTAAACCGTCAAAGCGAGCTCTCTAATTCTGCAGATACATTGACATCCATACTTCAAAGAGTGCCCTGTATTGACATAGGCTCATTACGGCGTTTATTAGGCTTGAACTGGCAGAAAGTTGGATAAACACAAAGTCGGAATTGCTGCCTTGTACTCGAGTTTTATAAGTACGCTTTTCTGACTTTGTTCAACGAAATTCTCTGCGGTTACATATTTAATTAGCTGGGATATAATTAGATACACAGGTCTAATTAGAAGTTGCGATGAAGAGGCACATTCTGTAATGGCAGACACTTACCAGAGGATTCATTATGATGCATCCCAAGTTATTTTTTAGCTATTGTTCCAATTAGTAAGAGAGTCCAATTATTTCGGATTGTCAGTCTTGTTAGCGAGGGGTTTCTAACAATGAGACGGGGTAAAATTAGTGGCGAAACAGAGATAGATAGCGGCTCGATGGAAAGAGAGCGACTGTTTCTTTTGTTCGGCTCATTAGGTAAATATACGGGGGCCTAATTTCAATTGGTTGGTGTTATCCACAAGTGCTGACAAAATATAAGTGAAATTTAGTTAGTAGGAGGTGTACCTTTTATTTTTTGGTTACAAATAAATCTTCAAGCTTAGAAAAAGACAAATATTTCGAAAATGTCGTTTGGTAGGATAGGACTGAATATGCAAACATTGTAGGTGAAATTTGATTAAAATATTAATAATATAGGGCTGTTGTGTGGGCTAAAACTTCATAAGAGAATAAATTGGCATCGAAAATTCCACCATATAGAAGATTTAAAACTTATAGAAACATAGTTTGCTACCGGGTAAATTTGGATATGAATTTTTATGAACATATACACATAAGAAAGGTAGTAAACGAGATCCAAATAACTACAGAGGTATTACCGTAACTAGCACAATAAGTCGACGGTACGGAAGAATTCTAAAATATCTAATACGTGAAGAGCACCATCCATACGAATCAGAGGAACAAAGCAGCTTTAGGGCAGGTAGATCCACAATAGACAACATTTTCTGTATAACTCAAATAATAGAAAAAAGGCTGTCAAGAGTCCAAGAGTTGCATATACTCATGGTAGATCTAACGAAGGTATATGACACGGTCCCCATTATTAGACTATAGGAAGTATGTACTGGAAAAGACCAGCATAAATGTATCTGTTATACAGGCACTCAAAGAACTATATAGAAACTCGACATTCAAAATTAAAAGCGGAAATAAAATATTAAAAGGTTTTCTGGGCACTAAAGGGCTAAGGCAAGGATGCTGTATATCGCCAGTATTATCCACAGAGAACGACAGTTCTCACCAGTGGCGCACAACACCCCTACAAGCGACACTATATATACACGAAATTTTCGATTTTCTAAACCTGACTGAATTGAAAATTGGGCAAAATCCCATCTTAAAGTTTAGGAAAAGACTCGTCCATCCATATGTTACCTCTCCATTTTGGTCCAAGGGTGTGGATTTTACGGCCCTTCCCATTTAAAGCCTGTTTTTCGTTCTCGTCCCCAAAACTCCCAAAAATTTCAAAAATTTAAGCCCGACCTTTGCGGCTTCTGATAGCACAGATCATTACCTTTCCAACGCATGTTTAATTTTGAAAATCGGTTATACCATTCAAAAGTTATCGAGCTCAGAAATATGACTCAATTTTTATTTAAAAAATGGAAAATGTTTGTGGATATGTATGTATGTATGTGTGTGGAAAAGTTACACCGATCTGAATTTTTTTTTCTGTGTTTCAAGAAGGTGTGAGGGCCGATTCAGAACCGGTCTAATTTTTGACTTCTGACTACCCGTAAGCCAGCTAGAGGACTAGGTAGATACAAAATAGCATATTTTTTGGGCGTATATATCTTAGGTTCAAGGAAAGACAGGAAAACCGCAAATACACCAAATCAATAGGGTTGAGTTAAGCTTTCAAATGGCGTTTAAGCGATCAATCTGAGACATACATACTGCTCACCAGAGCCAAAAAACTGAAAAATTAAACTTTGAAAATTTTGGCTTTTCGGCAATTACTCAAAATTTCAACCTACGAATTGCGCCAATAACTGAGCGTTTGTAGAAGGACTCAGGACGCGTCTAACGGTGTATACCTCATATCTGGGAAAATTCGAATTTTTAAGTTATAGGCTTCATAAATATAATCAAATCTATTTCTTATGGGAAAAATGGTTTTTCAAGCTCAATAATTCCTGTAATACGTTCAGTTATCATACTCGATCTTGGATGCGTCAGATACTACTTGTCAATACGTTTCAAATTCATGTTTAGTGATCAACATCAGGTAAACCGTTCAGAAGTTATAGAGCTCCAAAAGTATAATTAGTCCAGGAACTGAAATTTTTCACTTCGCAATTTTTACAGAATGGATAGATTTGCTTGAAAATTTGACAAATGAAACAAGTAGTGGATAGTCCAAGGATTAAAATCTATATGATACCGAAAGATGCTTTTACCATGGGGTGGTTGCCACCTCATCTCGAGAGTGGAAATTTTTTATTATATTTTGACCGCAAATGCTGGTAAAAATATTAATTATAAGCAAAAAATGTTCATTATACATTTTTTTGATAAAATTAATAGTTTTCGATTTATTGGTTATCGAAGCTGTTAGTTTTATATCGAAAAAATTACCAGAGAACGACAGTTCTCGCCAGTGGCGCAGAAATACACCCCCCTACACATATATACACGAAATTTTCGATTTTCTAAATCTGACTGAATTGAAAATTGGGCCAAGTCCCATCTTAAAGTTCAGAAAAAAAAGTCACCCATTTATATGTCAACCATGGATTTTGGTCAAAGAGGGTAGATTTTACGGCCCTTCCTATTTAGGGTCTGTTTTTCGTTCTCGTCCCCACAACTCCCAAAAACTTTAAAAATTTAAGTCCAACCTTTGCGGCTTCTAATAAAACTGATCATTACCTTTCCAACGCATGTCTAATTTTGAAAATCGGTTATACCATTCAAAAGTTATAGAGCTTAGAAATGTGACTTAATTTTTATTTAAAAAAGGGAAAATGTTTGTGGTTGTATGTATGTGTGTTTGAAAGTTAAACCGATTTGATATATTTCCTCTGTGTTTGAAGAGGGGGTCAGGGCCGATTTAGAACCGGTGTAGTTTGTGACTTTTGACCACCCATAAGCCAGCTATAGGACTTGGTAGGTACAAAACGGCATATGTTTTGGGGGTATATTTATTCGGATCAAGAAGAGCCAGGAGAACCGCAAATACATCAAATTAATAGTGTTGACTTAAGCTTTCAAATGGTGTTTAAGCCGTCAGGATCAGACATACACACGGCTCAGTATAGCCGAAAAACTGAAAAACTAAACTTTGAAAATTTTGGTTTTTCGACAATTACTCAACATTTCAACCTACGAATTGCGCCAATAACTTAGCGTTTGTAGAAGGACTCAAGACTAATTTAACGGTGTATACCTCATATCCCGGAAAATTTGAATTTTTTAGGTTATAGGCTTCATAAGTATGATAAAATCTATTTCCTGTGGGAAAAACGGTTTCTCAAGCTCAATAATTCCTGTAATAGCTTCAGTTATCATACTTGACCTTAGATCCATGAGACACTACTGGTCAATACGTTTCAAACTCATATTTACTAATCAAAATCGGTTAAGCCGTTTAGAAGTTATTAAGCTACAAAAGTATAATCCAATTAACGATTATTCCCAAAATGGTTTATGTAGTTGTAGTGGTTACGACGCTAAAATTTGATCTGGCAACGGG
The DNA here is from genome assembly GCF_917563875.1 of Diabrotica virgifera virgifera. NCBI lineage: Eukaryota > Metazoa > Arthropoda > Insecta > Coleoptera > Chrysomelidae > Diabrotica > Diabrotica virgifera. The sequence goes on from NC_065450.1 coordinate 85,252,886, forward strand.
CAATCCGACTTCATTTACCGGCCATCTGAATATTTTTTTTTTCAATCTATTTCGAACAAAAAAAATATAGTGTACATTCGATGGACACTAGATCATTTGGGAGATAATACAACAAAGGTGACCATTTATAAAGCTTGACGTGTAATAGAGGAACATTGTATTCAACTTCATACATTTAATTTATAAATAACTTTGAAAAACTCCTGATACAAGAATAAAAAACCGCTAAACGCCGTAAAAATGAGTGGCGCATAAAATATTCCAGCTACAAAAGATCTGATATGAATATTACGTGGCGCGAAAATGGATTTTCATTTGATGCAAAACAAAATTCTAGTTTTATTTTAAAAGATTTTTCCATAATATTTGCTAAATTTGAAGTAAACGCGCCACAAAAGAGTAACTTTGATACAGTTTGAATTTTGAAACTCTTTTGTGGCGCGTTTACTTCAAATTTAGCAAATATTATGGAAAAATCTTTTAAAATAAAACTGGAATTTTGTTTTGCATCAAATGAAAATCCATTTTCGCGCCACGTAATATTCATATCAGATCTTTTGTAGCTGGAATATTTTATGCGCCACTCATTTTTACGGCGTTTAGCGGTTTAATAATTTATTAAATTTAAAATTTATTAATAATTTAGCGTCAAAATGAGTGGCGCATAAAATATTCCAGCTACAAAAGATCTGATATGAATATTACGTGGCGCGAAAATGGATTTTCATTTGATGCAAAACAAAATTCCAGTTTTATTTTAAAAGATTTTTCCATAATATTTGCTAAATTTGAAGTAAACGCGCCACAAAAGAGTTTCAAAATTCAAACTGTATCAAAGTTACTCTTTTGTGGCGCGTTTACTTCAAATTTAGCAAATATTATGGAAAAATCTTTTAAAATAAAACTAGAATTTTGTTTTGCATCAAATGAAAATCCATTTTCGCGCCACGTAATATTCATATCAGACCTTTTGTAGCTCGAATATTTTATGCGCCACTCATTTTTACGGCGTTTAGCGGTTTTTTATTCTTGTTCAATATACATATTGATGAAGCCCTTAGACAATGGAAGCAGAAGTGCAATGGAATGAGACTACCGATAGGAGATGCAATACTCTACACGCTGCAATATGTAGATGACCAAATTGTAATTGCACAAGATAAGGAGGATCTTGAATATATGGCAAGGAAACTAATAAAGGAATATATAAAATGGGACCTGGAAGCGAATACCAAAAAACACAATATCTATACTTAGAAACGGAGAACCTGAACCTGGAGCCAATACTGATCCTTGAGGTACCCCACATACAATGTTTTTGAGACTAGAGTCTGTATCATTTGCTCTAACCAGTTGTTTCCTATCATCCAAGTAAGATTGGAACCAATTCAAATAAATACCTCGAATTCCGTAGAAATTTAGTTTTTTTATCAAAATGTTGTGATTTACACAATCAAAAGCTTTGGCGTAGTCGCAAAAAACGGTGGCAGTGTGAAGATTATTGTTCAATGCTTTTTCACACTGCCACCGTTTTTTGTGACTACGCCAAAGCTTTTGATTGTGTAAATCACATTTTGATAAAAAAACTAAATTTCTACGGAATTCGAGGTATTTCTTTGAAATGGTTCCAATCTTACTTGGATGATAGGAAACAACTGGTTAGAGCAAATGATACAGACTCTAGTCTCAAAAACATTGTATGTGGGGTACCTCAAGGATCAGTATTGGGTCCTCTACTTTTCCTTATCTTTATTAATGACATCACTAGTTTAAAAATCGATGGAAAATCTTTCTTTTTGCTGATGATACCAGTATCACTTCGAGCAACTCAAATATTGCAACCCTTCATTCTACTATAGCTATATAACTTCTGATCTACTTACAATAACAACCTGGTCTTACTCTAATTTACTCTCGCGTAGTTTGATTTAGGTATAGGCACAAACATTACAATCTTGTGGAATTGTGCCAGTCTTGTATATACTGCTGAAAGGTCTTGATAATAGTTCTAAATTGTCTTCTTACAAAAGTTGTATAATTGCACTATGAACGTAGTTAGGTCCAGAGGCTTTACCGGTTTTCATATTTTTTAAGACTTATTTTATTTCTGATGTTAAGATGGACAAGTCGTTATTTCCGATGTTTGTTTCTCTATGGGTGATTCCATTTCAAATCACTCAATTTTGGATCAAAAAAACTTTTGGATCTCCGATTTGCCTGAAAATTGATATATTGCATCTGCGGGATGTAGACATAAAACATTTAAGGTCGAATTGTCTTCTTCTTCTTCTTTTTCTTTTTTTTTCTCAAAATGTTGTTTTAAGCGTTTTTACAGAGATTTGTCATTTATTTAAACAAATTTGCATTTTCTATCATCAAATATCAATGGAAAATATAATACTTTAATAGAAGGGACTTAAAAAAATGTCATTATATGGCATTATAACAAGTTATTTTGATTCCAAACAAGTTTTTGATCAAATTTTATAGTGTAAAAAACGTTAAAATACCGTTTTTTTACATTCTCCTCCATATAGTCCTGTCGCCAGGGGGGGTACAACGGCCTCGTTAATTCAGATGGACTTACCCAAGTTTTTTTTATGTATTTTGACCCGTAGAACACGAATTTTTTGGGTAACAGTTGATCCGGATGTCGATAAGATTGTTATAGACCAAGAACTTGAGGAATCAAATAACAGCGATTTTTGGCAAAACAAAACAATATTTTGTATTTTTTGGGTCATTTTAAGCAAAAAATATTTCTACAAGTTTTTTAGTAGGATGCACAGTTTTCGAGATAAACGCGGTTGAACTTTCAAAAAATCGAAAAACTGCAATTTTTAAACCCGAATAACTTTTGATTAAAAAATAAAATAGCAATTCTGCTTAGCGCCTTTGAAAGTTCAAGTCAAATTATGTCGGTTTTGATTATTTGCATTGCTAAAAATTTATTGTGTTATTGTTAAACAAAGCTACAAACAACTAATGCGTGAGTGATGTTTCTATGATTTCTCATTTAAAATCGAACGAGTAGGCAGAATAGGTACTAGTGCAATCAAGACTATTTCTACGTTACATGCGTTAAAACGCATGTAAAAGCACGGGAAACCCTACGTGTTTATAGCTTTGTTAAACAATAAAAAAATAAATTTTTACCAATGGAAATAATCAAAACCGATATAATTTGACTTAAACTTTTAAATGCGGTAAGCAGACTTGCTATTTTATTTTTTAATCAAAAGTTATTCGGGTTCAAAAATTGCAATTTTTCGATTTTTTTAAAGTTCAACCGCGTTTATCTCGAAAACTGTGCATCCTACGAAAAAACTTGTAGAAATATTTTTTACTTAAAATGGCCCAAAAAATACAAAATAGTGTTTTGTTTTGCCAAAAATCGCTGTTATTTGATTCCTCAAGTTCTTGGTCTATAACAATCTTATCGACATCCGGATCAACTGTTACCCAAAAAATTCGTGTTCTACGGGTCAAAATACATAAAAAAAACTTGAGTAAGTCCATCTGAATTAACGAGGCCGTTGTACCCCCCCTGGCGACAGGACTAATATCCAGAATACTTCATAATTGATTTGGCTGAAAATTTGCCCACAGATAGCCAAAACATAGAACTTTAAGTGGTTAGAAGGTTTCGAAATATATTACAATACCAAAAAAGTTACATGCAATATCATTGTCAAAAATCTAGGCGTCCACTCTAAGTAAAATGAACTGGGAAAATATCGACCTCACGACAAAAATTGTGAAAAATAAATTGTAATAATTGTAAATACGGGTCTAGGACGTTTCATCGCCGCCGTTTCGATGCCGCCAGTTCGATGCCGGCCGATTCATCGCCAGTCAATTAATCGCTATCTGATATATTTCCGAATTTTCGACAGTTACAATTATTATTTATTTTTAGTATTAATTAGGAATTCTAGGAAATGCGAGATATGACGGCGATGAAATGGACTGGCGATGAACCGGCGGCATCAAAACGGCGGCGATCAACCGGCGGTGATGAAACGTCCCATTCCGGTAAATACAATTAATTTGGAAAAATTTCAGTTCCTACCATTTTTGTCGACAAGTAAAAGATGGCGGAGATAATGAGCAAAAACGGTTCTCCTTTAAAATCAATATGGCGGCTAACGTAACGGAGGAATTCATTCGCGATTTTAAATTTAGGCTACTATTGACCCCCCTAAAGAATAGAAAAGTAAAATTTTGGGCAGTTCGGCATGCAAGGTCAAATGGTGTCCCGACTGTACTAATATACTTTTGAGTCTGATATTATTGCTTGTAACTTTTTTGGTATTCTAAGATCATTCAAATCCTTCTAACCACTTAAATTCCTATGATTTGGCTATCTGTTGGAAAGTTTTCAGCCAAATCTATTATGACGTATTTTGGGAATGGAGGAAAATGTAAAAAACGGTATTTTAACGTTTTCTATACTATAAAATTTGATCAAAAACTTGTTTTGAATCAAAATAATTTGTTATAATGCAGTATAATGACATTTTTAAGTCCCTTCTATTAAAAGATTATTATTAATTTTTCCATTGATACTTTACGATAGAAAAGGCAAATTTGTTTAAATAAACTCCAAATCACTGTAAAATGGCATAAAATAACATATTGAGAAAAAAAGAAGAAGACTTTTGACTTTAAATATCTTATTTTTACGTCCCGCAGAAGCTATATAACAAGTTTCAGAAAAATCGGAGATCCAAAAGTTTTTGCCTGAGTGATTTGACAGAATACACCTTATTAATGTTTTTTGTTCTAGTATCTGAGATTACGTTTTGTGTGTATGTTCGCCAGGTCCATGTCACCAGCTCCCCTTTTTCGATTTGAGGGTCGAAAAAAAGCTCATTCGTTTGTATTGCGTTAGTACTGGATTGTATCACCCTTCCTTCGTTTGTACTGCCCCCACCCTTTTAAATCTGCCTGGAGGGGCTGGTGACATGCTATCCCCCTTTTTCGATCTGAGGGCCCGGGATGGGTATGTTCGTTTGTACTGCATTAGTATCGGATTGTACCACCCTTATTTTGTTTGTACTGCCCCCAGCTGTCTAGATTGGTCTGGGGGGGGGGCAGTGACATGCTACCCCTCTACTCTGCACTTTTTGCCATCTGACGTCGAAAATAGGCTATTTCGTTTGTACTGCGTTAGTACTGGATTGTATCACCCATCATTCGTTTGTACTGCCCCACCCTTTTAAATCTGCCTGGAGGGGCTGGTGACATGCTATTCCCCACTTTTTCTATCTCGGGGTCCGGGATGGGTATGTTCGTTTGTACTGCGTTAGTATCGGATTGTACCGCCCTTATTTGGTTTGTACTGCCTCCACACTTTTAAATCTGTCTGCCACCCCTTCTCGGGGGTGAAAATTATTTTATTAAAAATAACCCCATAATTCGATAGAGGGGCAAATTATAAGCAAAATTTGTTATATAGAGTTATTCAATTAAATCAAAACTTTTTGAGTTATTAAAACTCAAAGATTTTAATTTTTTCGTGAAAAAATGCATGTTTTTAACCGATTTTGCATAAATATCTCAAAAACTATAAGTTTTTACAAAAAAGACAATATTACTAAAATTAAAGCTAGTAAAAAATGAAATAAACTACTTATTAAAACACCTTCTATTTTTAACTAAATGGGAGTTATAGGTAATTGAATGTAAATTTTTTTCGACGAGTAGTCAAATCTAAGTATTTAATCTTAAATAAGGGAAAATGGTACATTCATAACATAAACTTATTAAACATTTGTCAAAGTACTTAGAAATATCTATCAAATGAGCCCCCAGATAAGTCGAATTACTCCAAAAATGTTTCAAAATTTATCTTTAAAAAAATTTTTCTCCTAAAGCATTGTCTTTTTTTAATAGCTCCCTTTATTTTTACGATATCAGGTTTGCCTTTTATAAAAGGTTAAATGGCTCCGGTTACATGGTTCTCGCAGCAAAATTTATATTGCTTTAATCTTTCTATGTCGGTTATTTTTTACCCTACAGAAATAGTAAAAAAGGTAAAATATTTTATACAGAAAAACTAAAATTCGGTTATATATCATTTGTTACGTATATTGAGTATTTTTTGAAGTTATTATCAAAAGAAAATAAAAATTACGATATTTTTAAAAATTCTGATTTTTTTAAATAATATTTTATTTCAAAAATATGCGCTCTAAACCAGTCAAAATTTTTGAAATCACTACTTATGCTAATATAAAGAAATTTTTGTAAGGATTACTATAAATTTTTATTTTTGTGGAAATAACGTGTGTTTTATTTTTCACTTTTTCTTAAAAAAATATAAAAGGGTTCGCTTATTTTCATCATAACTTACATAATTTTGATGCAATTAACTTCTTTTGGAGCTCCTTTAATAGGCATTCTGAAGTACTCTGACAAGTGTTTAGTAGGTATATTTTATAAAATTCACCGTTTTCCCGTTATTTCAGCTTGAATCCTTAGATTTGAGTACATACATTTAATTAGCCGTAACTCACTTTAAATTAACATTAGTTTAGTTCTTTGAGTGAGGAGTGTATTAAATGTTTTATTTTCTTCAATTTTGGTAATAAGTATTTTATTGTAAAAGCTTACAGATTTTGAGGTATACGTGAAAAGCCGCTCTAAAACATGCATTCTTTTTACGAAAAAGTAAAATCTTTGATCTTTAATAACTCAAAAAATATTGATTTATATTTATAACTTTAAATACCAAATATTATTTTTAATTTGTTACTCTATCGATTTATGGTATTATTTTTAATAAAATAATTTTCACCTCCGTGAAGAGGTGGCATCTATACCACCAGGGTAAAAACGCAAGTTGACATCATATAACCTTTGTTCCTTCAGGTATCCTCTAACTACCCACCAATTTTGAAAACCTCTGAAAACCTCAGTGACTGCACTATTTATTGCAGTCAACAATGAACAATACAAAATTTTCTAGAAAACAAATTACCATAATATAGCAGCGGCAATTATTGTTATCTGGGGTCTGGCATTAGATGGTAAGAAAGATATTTATTGTGGGAATTTTTCATTTAATGTTTCAAATACTTTTAATAATTTTCGATTCCAAGGAATTCTCCCGTATTTACGTTTCAGTTATTCAGTTATTTCGTGTTATTTTCAATCGTAATTATCTCTTTCTTAAAACAAGTGTCAGTATGACTAGACGACACGTCTCAAGGGGGGAGGGCAATTGGGATAGCGTGTGAAATTGTAAAATTTATTAAGGGGATGGATAAATTTCTTCCTAGTAGGAAAAGGAATGTTGCTCCTCCGATTTTTGATCGAAAATGGTGTCTGACGAATTTACCAAAGTTTACATCTGCGGTGTTATTATGTGCAAGGTTTGGCTGATTTTGTGTCCTTACTCCTTGCACTAATCCTCCCCTGTTTTAAATGCAGAAGGGTAAGGGTAGTACAAACAAAATAAGGGCGGTAGAATCGAATACTAACGCAGTACAAACGAACATACCCATCCCGAACCCCCAGATCGAAAAAGGGGGGATAGCATGTCACCAGCCCCTCCAGGCTGATTTAAAAGGGTGGGGGCAGTACAAACGAATGAAGGGTAATACAATCCAGTACTAACGCAGTACAAACGAAATAGCCTATTTTCGACGTCAGATGGCAAAAAATGCAGAGTAGAGGGGTAGCAGGTCACTGGCCCCCCAGGCCAATCTAGACGGATGGGGGCGGTACAAACAAAATGAGAGCGATACAATCCGATACTAACGCTGTACAAACGAACATACCCATCCCGGGCCCCCAGATCGAAAAAGGGGGGATAGCATGTCACCAGCCCCTCCAGGCAGATTTAAAAGGGTGGGGGCAGTAAAAACAAAATAAGGGTGGTACAATCCGATACTAACGCAGTACAAACGAACATACCCATCCCGGGCCCTCAGATCGAAAAAGGGGGGATAGCATGTCACCAGCCCCTCCAGGCAGATTTAAAAGGGTGGGGGCAGTACAAACGAATGAAGGGTGATACAATCCAGTACTTACGCAGTACATACGAAATAGCCTATTTTCGACGTCAGATGGCAAAAAGTGCAGAGTAGAGGGGTAGCATGTCACTGGCCCACCCAAACCAATCTAGATGGGTGTTGGCGGTACAAACAAAATAAGGGTGGTACAATCCGATACTAACACAGTACAACCGAACATGTCCATCCCGGACCCCCAGATCGAAAAAGGGGGGATAGCATGTCACTAGCCCCTCCAGACAGATTTAAAAGGGTGGGGGCAGTACAAACAAAATAAGGGTGGTACAATCCGATACTAACGCAGTACAAACGAACATACCCATCCCGGGCCCTCAGATCGAAAAAGGGGGGATAGCATGTCACCAGCCCCTCCAGGCAGATTTAAAAGGGTGGGGGCAGTACAAACGAATGAAGGGTGATACAATCCAGTACTAACGCAATACAAACGAATGAGCATTTTTTCGACCCTCAAATTGAAAAAGGGGGGGCTGGTGACATGGCTATGTTCGCCATTAAACGTTTATTTCTTCTATTGTGGTCAAGACTCCATATTCCGTCCTTGTTATTGTGTCACACTGCCTAACGTTTCTAATCCCACACATTTCTTTATTTTTTTTATGGAGAAGTCTATCGTCATGTTTACTCTATAGCAGTGGTTCCCAACCTTTTATGTGTGGCGACCCACCTTCTGATGTTTTTTCATATTCGCGACCCATCCCTCACCCATGATGTTATATATTTACGGTATTCAGCTACTGTAAGAGCCACGCCGCGACCCACCTGAAATCCGCTCGCGACCCACTAGTGGGTCGCGACCCACCGGTTGGGAAACGCTGCTCTATAGGTATCCTATTTTTCGCAAGCCACTGTTCTTTTGCTGCTACTATCTGTTTTCTTATTAGTCTTTGTATTTCTTTATATTTATTCCAGTCTCTGTTCTTGTGTTGTCGTCTCACATTCATTTCTAATATTTTATTAGTTATCCATGGTTTCTTACCTCTTTGTTTTGTGTGTTTAAGGTAGGCTTCAGCTTTTAGAAACACAGTGTTAACCCAGTGTTCTTTTCCATGATAACTTTATGAAACATTTTTCAACATTGCTTTCCACTCATAAGTGCCTCAAGGAAGATCGTAGCAATGCGTGGAAATTAAAAAAAAAAATAATTTTTTTTTATTTTTTATTTCTTTTGTGGAATTTATGGCTTTGGTAAAAACTAATTAGCTTTAAAATTGTTAGAAATAGATCTTTTTAACGTAACAAGTAAATAAAAATATTATAAAATAGAAATTTGATTTAAATTCGTATGTAAATCTATATTGTCAGATTTTTTCTCTACGTGCGACTACTTACGTTACAGAAGTCAGCACGACTGCTCCAGGGCTAAGTTCTTTCCATATTTGGTTTAAGTCGTCGGATTCTTCTGGTACATCATTTTTCTTTTGTCTGTTTTTAAGTTCTTGACATTCGTGGTTAAGTTCTTTTGATACCTTTCGTTTCATTATCATTCTAGCGTTCAAGCAGTGAACATCTATTTCGAGTTTATTATCAGCGAGTAATTATTCTGGCGATACAAAAACCAAACTCATTAACAGTTGAAGTGTAAATATTATAATTTTAATATTTTTAAATGTGAATGTGTGTGAATTTAAAAAAAATGGATGATTAAAATTACATCCAAGGAGTAGCAAAAACATCTTCGCAGTATGTATAGTCATCCCAATAATATACGCAAAATGGGAGTACAGCAATGGGAAATAGCTGCTCAGGACCGACAACAATGGAGGGAAATAGTAAACGCGGCCAAGACTCACATAGAGTTGTAGAGCCAAATGATGATGATGATCCCAATAATATACAGGTTCATCAGAACGTACCTACATCTGGTAATGTACAATTTTATCCTAATACACAATGCAATACAAATATACAGGGTCAACCAAGAATGTTTGTAACTATTACTATGCCTAATTATAATATGATACCAAACTTTAACACACATGGTCAGCAAATTTTTTATACTCCTCAAAACCAATCATTGCAACCTAACACTAACATGCCGAATCCGATAGCACCTGACGTTCCACCAGGACCTTCAGCGTCAACACAGCACATGGATGATTTGGATTGCAGTCATTATTCCGATTATTCAATGACTAGCAGAGATGATGAAACACAAAATCCAAACCCAGAAACAGACAAACATCCCCGGCAAGATGTTATTAAACAAAAACGAAAAAGGCATAAAAAAGCTAGCACAAATACTGATAAACAAAACACACTTACTTCAAACAAATTTGATGCTTTACATAGCCTTGATGACACAAATGAGGATACAAGCAAAAGTACCTCTGAAAATAATAATACAGCAATACAATCCAGACCTCCTCCTATATACATCTACGGTGTTACTGATTATGCTGCTATGTTAACCAATTTGTCAAACGTTTTAGCGGAAGAAGAATTCCACACTCGAACATTATCCAAAAACACTGTCAAAATATATCCCAAAACAGTAGATATCTACAGAAAACTAATAAAATATTTGCGAGAAGAAGGAATAGTTCACCACACGTATCAACTAAAAGAGGAACGTGCCTACCGAGTAGTTATTAGAGGACTCCATCATTCTGTAAAAGTTAATGATATAAAACATCCAAGGGACACAAAGTTAGAAATATAGTCAACGTCACACACAGAGTAAGTAAAGCACCTCTACCCTTATTCTTTGTAGACTTGGAGCCTCAAACTAATAATAAGGAAATATTTGATATACAATATTTACACCACACAAGAATAACGGTTGAGCCTCCTAGACCTCAGAATGGAATAGTTCAGTGTATGAGATGCCAGAGGTACGGACATTCAAAAACATACTGCACAAAACCATTCAACTGTGTAAGATGTGGGCGTGGACAAGACTCAAAAATCTGCCAGAAGCCACGTAACACTCCCATCACATGTGCTTTATGTGGTGGAGGCCATCCAGCCAATTTTAAGGGCTGTTCTGTATACCGAGATTTAATTAACAAGAAAACCAACAATAGGGGTCTACCTCAAATCCACCAACAAAACCAAGAAACAGTACATCAAATGCCAACCATTAATACTACATTCCAAAATTATCATCCCAACATAAACCCGACTTATTCTGCTATATTACAAAATAATTCCAACAGGCAGTCAACACACAATGAGAACGAAAATTTAACAGACGTCTTGAGCAGCTTCCTTAACCAATTCGGAGACATGTTCAACCAGCTACTTAATCAGAACAGCATGATTTTAACAATGCTCAAAACTGTTATTAACAAGATTGCACACTAATGGCTCATACACTTATCATAGCAGCTTGGAACTCAAACGGACTTGCAAATCATATACAGGAGATTATTGTTTTTCTGAAAATGCACAAGATTGATATACTTTAGATTTCTGAAAGTCACAGCACTGACAGAACTGTAGTCAAAATACCCAATTATGTAACATGTTATGTCAATCATCCCGATGGTGGAGCTCATGCAGGATCTTCTGTAATTATTAAAAACTCTATTAAACATTATGAACTGCAGCCATATATTACAAACAAAATACAAAGTGCAAGAGTAAAGATACAAAGCACAACATGGCATAGTACCATAGCTTCGCTATACAGTCACCCTCGACATATGATCTCAACTGAAGAATATAATGAACTTTTTGATTCTCTAGGCTCCCATTACATAATTGCTGGAGATTGGAATGCAAAACACACTACCTGGGGTTCAAGACTTATTACAAGCAAAGGAAAACATCTCCTGGAAACAGTCCAATTAAAAAAATCTTAACTATTTATCAACTGGCGAGCCAACTTATTGGCCCACTGATAGAAATAACATTCCAGACCTATTAGATTTTGCTGTAATCAAAAGTGTACCAATCGATCGATGTGATATTAAATCAAACTTTGACCTTAGCTCCGATCCTAGTCCTATCATCATCAATGTGCGTAGTGAAATTCTGCAAAAAGTTTTCCCTCCTATACTGTGTTCTAAACGAACTGACTGGCTAGAATTTCAAGAAATCGTAATTACCAACCCAAGTCTCAACGTAAGGCTAAAAATAGAAGAAATTGAGACAGCAGTTCACGATTTCACAAATCTGATGCAAAGCGCGTTTTGGAAAGCAACACATGTACATCATAAGAGAAAGACAGATGATGTTCCCAGATATATTAAGGAGTTGGTAACCGAGAAGCGTAGGGCACGCAGAATCTGTCAGCACACAAGAAACCCAGCGGACAAAACCAATCTCAATAGACTGACTCACAGACTACATTCAGCAATTCAAGAATTCAGAAATACATCTTTTTGAATATTTCATCAAAAACCTGACTCCCAGTGATCACTCATTGTGGAGAGCGACCCAAAAAATAAAAAGACCGGTCGTAACAGCTTCTCCATTAAGACAGAACGATAATGCATGGGCTAGATCAAATGAGGAAAAAGCAAGAGTTTTTGTAGAACACCTTGAAAAAGTGTTTGCACCAGTAGATTTATTCGAAGATGAAGAAATAAATAGCTACTTAGATGCTCCCTGTCAACTATCACCATCTGCTAGATCAATTACTCCATCAGAAATTATGCAAGAGATAAAGAAAATCAACTCCCATAAAGCTCCAGGTTATGATCTAATAGTGGGAGATATTCTCAAACATTTACCAAGAAGAGCTATCGTGTTTCTCACTACTTTATACAACCGAATCCTTCATCTTTCCTACTATCCAACGCAATGGAAATTTGCTGAAATTATCATGATCGCCAAAGCTGGAAAGCCACCAACAGAAGCTGCCTCTTACAGATCTATAAGCCTGCTGCCTATACTCTCTAAAATATTTGAGCGACTACTGCAAAGTAGAATAAATAGTATAACCTCCACAAATAATTTAATACCTAATGATCAATTTGGCTTCAGGAAAAAACACACCAAAACTCAGCAATGCCATAGGATAGTAAATTTAATCAGAGACGGTTTAGAAAACAAGAACATTTGCACTGCAGCATTTCTAGATATTCAGCAAGCCTTTGATAAGGTTTGGCACCAAGGGCTGTTATACAAACTAAAAACAAACATGCCGAGTCAGATTTACTTACTTCTAAAATCATACCTTTCCGACAGACATTTCGATGTCAAAATGAAAACAGATAACAGAAGCTACCAACTCATAAGGGCAGGAGTACCCCAAGGCAGTGTTTTGGGACCAGTTTTGTACTTATTATACACTGCTGATATACCAACTACCAACGAAACAACTATGGCCACGTTTCCCGATGATACAGCAATAATTGCGCTTGACCATGATCCAGTAGTGGCCTCTAACAAGCTACAAACACATTTAGATCGATTACAAAACTGGCTCCAAAAATGGAAAATCAAAGTAAACCACGAAAAATCGGCTCACATAACATTTACGAACAGACATGTAAATTGCCCACATGTTACAATAAACCACCAAGTTATCCCAGTGAAGACCGAAGTCAAATATTTAGGTATTCACCTTGATCAGAAACTAACATGGAAGGCGCACATTAAAGCTAAAAAACAACTCCAAATAAAAACCAGACAAATGAATTGGCTTCTTGGTAGATCACAATTATCCATAGAAAACAAACTGACAATATACAAAATAATACTAAAACCTATATGGACCTACGGGATTGAACTATAGGGATGTACGAAACCATCAAACACCAAAATTCTGCAGACATACCAATCAAAAACTTTAAGAATCATTGCAAATACACCCTGGTGTATTTCAAACCAAACATTACATGAGGACTTAAAAATACCATTCATAAAGGACGTAATAGGACTGAATGCGACCAAACATAGAAAAAGAAGTATCAGTCACAACAACGAGCTGATTTCCACGCTTTCCAATCGTCCATTACCAGTTCGGAGACTCAAGAGACAGTGGCCAGAAGACTTGTGTGAGTGACATTTGTGTTAGTGAATACAGTGATGAATAAGGTGAACCGGCACTGGCCGGCAACACCTACAAAACATTACATAATTATCAGTTTTACTTAATACTCCTTTGTACAGAGTAGATTGAAAATTTGCAAGTTTTCAAATAAAAAAAAACCTTTCGTTTCTACTTTCTTGAGTAAGTCCATGTCTGATCTGTGTTCTCTCTTTTCTCTTTTTTGAATTAACGTGTTTTTGAATTTAGCGACAAGCAAGGTATGGTCGGAGAGGATATTTGCACCGGGGTAAGTTTTTGCGCTTTGTATATGTACTATTTCGGTATCTCTGGTTAATCATGGTGTGCGACTTATTAAATAGCACTAAATACAACCTTTTGGGCAAGACCCGATAGCAGACTTGGCAGTTGATCGCCCAAGAAAAAGATGGAAGGACGCAATAACGAGTGATCTACGTAAGATAGGGGTACAAAAATGGGAGATTGTTTCACAAGACCGTAAGAGTGATAAGAGTGGGGGAAAAGAATACATGCGGCCAAGACTCACTTAGATTTGTAGAGCCAAGAAAGAAGAAGTAGAATAAAAAAAGGAAAATAAACGTGCTTAAAAAAATAGCTGAAAACGAGGAGAAAAATATAAAATAATGAAAAATAAGAATAAAATTAAACATTAAAAAATGAAAGAATTTTGATTAAAAAATAAGTTTGATAAAAGGGTAAACAGTTAAATAAAATCTATAGATGGAACAGTAGATTTCAAAATAACTAGTAAACCATCCGAAACAAACAAACTAATAAAATGGCGCGACAATGTATAACGAAAAATACAAAAAAATAAAGCAAGGTAAACAAGAAAGAGAATATAAATCAGCAGCTTAAAATTTAAAACATGAGGTAAAAAGATATAATTTAGATCGTGTAGCATTACAAAATCAGGGACGAATATCAGTATACATTAAACTTCGTTGATGACCAGGTTGTAATGGTGCAAGATTAAGAAGACCTCTCCTACATGATTAGAAAACTAACAGAATACTTAAAGAATATACTAGAAATACAAACTGAAGACTAGAAACTTCAATACTAGAAACTTAAATAAGACAGAGTACATGGTAATAGGATTGAGAGAGAGAGAGAGAGAGAGAGAGAGAGAGAGAGAAAATTTATTGTTTCTAAAAATGAGTTTACATTTATAAAACAGAACGTGGTATAGTACAAACACAGTACAAGATACATTAAAATACTAACTATAAAATTTCCATAATAAAAAAAAATAATAAAAAGCCATCAATTAGCGCAACTGTCCTCAAAAAATTCCTCGATACTATAATAATATTTAGATAATAAAAACTTCTTGATTGCTCTTCGGAATACAAAAATATTGCTTGAGGATCTTATATTGAGTGGTAGGTGATTAAACACTTTCTTTCCAGTGTAAATAAATGATTTTCTAATTAGTGTAGAAGAGGGAATTGGAAGTGGAATAACGTAAGTTAGACGAGTGTTATAAAGGGAATCTGTCCGAATATCCTCTTTATGTTTTTTAAAAATTAAGCACGCTAATTCAACGATATATATGCAGGGAAGCGTCAAGATACCATGTTTCCGGAACAGAGGCCTGCACGATGTACCAAACTTGACCTTGCATAAATATCTAAGTGCTCTCTTTTGTAGCATAAAGATTCTACTAAAATGATGAAGAGAACAGCTACCCCAAAAGGCAATACCGTATCTCAAATTAGATTCAATCAGGGCCACATAAACACTTTTTGCAATCTTGAAATCCAAATGGTATGCAACTGATTTGACAGCAAAGCAACCCGATGATATCTTTTTGCTTAAATATACAGTGTGTTGCTCAAACTTAAGTTTATTGTCAATATAGAGACCTAAAAATTTGTTAACAGTGTCAGAACAAATGCTTTCATTACCCAGAGTAATGCTGTTTAGATCATTCTTAAAAGAAATTAATTTGGTTTTTGAAAAATTAAATGTCAAATGATTAGCTTTGCACCACTATAAGATTTTTAGCACATCACTACTAATAATCTTGTTCAGTACCTTAGAGTCCTTGTTTTGCCATAAAATTGTGGTATCATCTGCAAATATAGTAAACTGGCCATTAATATCGAGGTTAATTATGTCATTAAAATATACCAAGAAAAAGATAGGACCCAAGAGAGAGCCTTGAGGTACGCCACAATTAATAAAAATATTACTAGAATAGAGCTCATTGATTGATACAGACTGGCATCTGTCTTCCAAATATGAACTGAACCACTTTAGAGTAGTGCCTCTAAAACCATATCTTTCCAGTTTATTAAGAAGTATTTTGTGATTGACACAGTCAAAGGCTTTAGATAGATCACAGAAAACTGCAGCAGCAACATAATCGTTATTTAAGTCTAAGTATAGTTTTTCGATGAATTCGAAGATGGCATCATATTATGTACTTTTTAATGACTGGAAACCGAATTGGCAGGAAGAAAGTAAATCGTGTTTTTTTGTAAGAAAGTCATCATTCGGATTTTGACCAATTTTTCTACAACCTTTGAAAGCGATGGTAACAAAGAGAGAGGACGATAATTAGCAGGTAAATCGTGGTCACCACCTTTATATAAAGGAATAACCTTAGCACATTTTAAACAATCGCTAAAGTGACCTGTTGAAAAAGATGTGTTAATTGCCTCCGCTAAAATTTTCAGAACATTATCAGGAAGATAGGATAAAACTTTAGATGGGATATCATCCCAGCCTGCAGCCATAGGAGTTTTAATGCTTTGTATAATATTTCTTATTTCAGCCGAATTAGTGGGAAGAAAATAAAAAGAATTTGTAATGTTTACTCCATTTAAAAAATGCATTGGATTAGAAGAAGAATTAATTTTTTCAGCGAGTTCTGGACCTACTGAGCAGTAATATTCATTCAGCTCACCAGGGTCTAAGACTACATCAGTAGTTTGGGGAACTTTAGCTCTAAGATTATTAACTATACGCCAAGATTCCTTTTGTTTACTTTTGGCATTTTCCATTCTAGATTTAAAAGATATACATTTTGCTAATTTATTAACCTTCCTATATATGGACCTATATTTATAGAAATATATCAAAAATTCATCATTGCATATTATATGTTTTTAATGTAGTTTAACGATCTTAAGTTTTTGCAGGAAATTCTAATTCCTTTAGAAACCCAAGTTTTCTTATTTTTCTTTTTAAGAATTCTTTTTTGAAATGCCAAATTAAAAATCTTCATGAGAGTGTGATGATATTGATAAAGCAAATCAGGAGAGCAAAAAATATTATTCCAATCCTCCTGATTACATAATTTGATAAACCTGTCAAAATTTCTTTTGCTGAAAATTCTACACCATTGGATGGGATGGATGGGATTGGATGACGCCCCGGTTCTCGAAATCTCAGATGCCAAAAAATTTTGCCAATGGTACATTTAGTAGGAAGAGAAGTCAATTACCGTTAAAACGGTCTATTGTAGACGGTTGTACGTCTATTTTTAAACAATTTTTGGTTTTTCAAAGTTTTATACTTTTAACGATTTTTGATTTTCTTTATGATTATTTTTTAAATTTCTCATACTGTTCCATATTGTCAAATATAAAGGTACTTTACTCTTGAGCGAAATTCATATTTTTAACATAGCTCGTATACTATTGATAAAATTTCATATCTGATGATTGCATCTTGGGTTTTAGGCTACATAGATAATTTTATGAAGAATAATTTTTTTCATCAAATTAATAATAAAAAAGTTTTTCATATTATGGTTCCAACTTAGTGGGACATAATATTGCATGTGTATATGTCACATTTTGAAAAATATTTTTTTAGTCTTGTTTAGAAATAGTCCTTAAATATTTTACAGTACACCAATTTAAGGAAAAGAAAATAGGCTTTCTTTTTTTCAAGAATGTATATACCTGAATGTAGGTGAAAATAAATTATAATGAGAAATTTATAAATAATCCTAAAACATAATATCAAAAATCGTTAAAAGTATAAAACTTATCTTAAAAACCATATCTTGCTTTAAAATAGTCCTACAGCCTTGAGTAATAGACCGTTTTAAAGGCAATTGACTTCTCTTCCTATTAAGTATACCATTGCATATACCTAAAGCTGCGTAGAAAAAATTTACAGAACAATGTTTGCGAAATAATAGGGGAAATGGCCGAAGAATGCTGTGAGTGGCGAACTTTAAAAAATCATATTTCGGAAATTATACATCCTAAAGACTTCTACTAAACGTCATTTTAAACAGGAAGGATAGGAGTTTCTTTTCTGTTAAGCAAAGCCTATACCTATGTCACCGTGGAAAAAAGTTATGGGGCAAAAAACAAAATTACTTTCTTTCGTGTTTTTTTTTGCTTTTTTTTGTAAAAAAAAATATTTTTGAATGTAAAAGTTGATATTTCGATAGTATATTTAACCTGGAATATAATTTTTTTGTAGACGTGTCTGTAAAAAAAGTGCATAGAGCTCACCCTAATGCACCCTGTGCCTAGGGACTAATCCACCCCTTTCTCAAAAAGCACCCCTTTAAATGGTAGCACTCCGCGGTTTTTTCATATTTAGAGGTCCATTGACCATAAGAAACAATAAACCCTTGTAGTTCCTTTTAACTATCTCATTTTGAACATAATCAATAGCCTATTATTATCAAAAATCTTATAAATGTTAACGTTTTATATCTCTGAAAAAATATAAACCCACCACTGTCTGTATTATGGGTTGAAACACTAATAATTAAAACGAAGTGATTAAAAATGAGAGGAAAACATATCAGAGCTAAATATACACATAATCATAATACAAACTAATTTGTTAGAGTACATTTTTCAGTAGAATTAATGCTTTCCATCTCCCTCTTACCATTTAATTTCATCTCATATAAACTAATAATTTAGCTCTCTCTACCTAACATTAAAACCATTCTAAATTAATTAAAGCGAATGATATATGTGCTTTAATATTAAGATGATGAGAAAACAGATATTTTTATTTTATTACGTTGAACGAAAAATACATAATAGGCCAGTAATTGAGTAAAATTTATAATGGATGTAAAAAAGGTACTTACCGATGGAGACTGCTATCAAAAGTGTGTCTGTAACAACAAAGGTATATTAAGGGCTATTAATCAGGGTATATTATATATATGGGCTTTTATCAGAAACCAAATAGATTACACAGTGGTGACAAAGATAACTGTAATGCCGTGAAATCTACTAAAACTTACCCTGGAACTGATATAGGTTCGGATCATAATCCAGTAGTATCTGTGTAGTGTTAGAAGTTAGACCAAAGAAAATGAGGAAAACCATCATCCCAGCATTAGACTTAAGCCAGCTTAAAAGTGAACACCTGCGACAAACAGAGCGAGAAGAAATATAAACACCAGCCTCAATTTAGCAGAAAGCCATATCCGCAGAACAGACAACATAGATATCAAACTTAAGTATATAAACACTACCAAAAGAACTAGGGGAAAGAAACACCTAACCAAATCTGCAAAGAAACATAAGGTGTGGATGACACCAGACATACTAGAGCTAATAGATGAAAGTCGTAAAATGAGAAATAATGCAGAAACATACAAAGAGATTGATAAGAACATAAGGCAAAGAAAAAGCAGGCCAAAGAATCATGGATGAAAAAAAAATGTATAGACATGGAAAACTATGAAAGAATGTATGACACATTCAATATACATCAAAAAGTAAAAGAAATTACAGGAACCCAAAGAAGACATCCAATAAGTTTGTTTAAGAACAAAGACGGAAATATTATTATACATTTAACAGAGACAATTAATAGCTGGAGTGAATACATAAAAGGCTTGTTTGAGGACAACACAAATAACGTTGTCCAGGTAAATGGTGAAACAGGACCTGAAATCCTAAAATGTGAAGTAGAAATGGCACTTAGAAATGCCAAAACTGGAAGTGCAAGTACTAGTTTTCTCCATTCTCTTCTGTTTTTTGCTATCTTTTTTGCATCGTTCCATGTTAAATTATTTTCTTTGAGTTCTTTCTCTATTGTTCTTTTCCACGTATAAGATGGTCTACCCATTCTTCTTTTGCCTTGAGCATTGTAATGTAGAGCTTGTCTAGCAATATTTGTTGCTGGTTTTCGTAAGGTGTGTCCTATCCACTTCCATTTCCGTTTTTTTTATTGCATGTTTTATCCTTTCTTCATTTATTATTCTCCACAATTCGTCATTAGTAATTTTGTTTGGCCAAAATATTCTCAGTATAATACGTAGGCACCTGTTAATGAAGGATTGTATTTTCTGAAAGAATTTTTTATGGTGTTTCCATGTTTCTGCTCCATATAACAGGACAGACATAACGTTCATATCATAATCTATTATTTTGTTCTATTATTATGCAACAGTCCAACTGAACTCTTAAAAATGATACAAGAAAACCACATCAGTGCTCTAGTAAACTTTTTAATGGCGTTGAAGCTACTGGTGAAATACCTCAAGAATGGTTTAAGCCTGTTTTTATAGCAATTCCGAAGAAGCAGCAGGCAAAAAGATGCGAAACTATAGGTTAATTAGTCTGATGAACCACACATTGAACACTTTTATTCGTATTATTCATGGAAGAATAAAAAGTCATTGCGACAGAGATAAGATGAATCCCAGTTTGGATTTAGTAATACTCTGGGTACACGTGTGGTATTTTTTGGCTTCAATATACAGTGGAATCCCGATAAATCGGCCCCCGATAACCCGGAAGTCCGGCTAACCCGGACCGATTTGTATCAGACAAACATTTCAACAATAAAAATGTATGTAATATAATATTTGAGAGATAATGGGTGTTTGTGTAATTTGAACTACATAATATACGATAGTAAAAATGACTCATGGCACACGACGTTCATTGTCATGTTATCGGAAACCACAGGCACCTGTAGTATCCTTTATTTATTTCAAACTGTCTTAGCATTGTTTAAAAAAGACTAAAGACTATTAAAAAATTATTTTTTAAACAATGGCCCTAGTCTTCACTGTTATTAAATAACATAACATCGTTGCGATTGAGACCGTATTGTGTGTATTACAGTCATATTGTTCGCTTTCGTTCTGTAATCGTTCGTAAATCTATTCAGATTTTGTGTTTGCGTGTTTTTTGTCTACGTAATGGCAACAAAACCTAAAAATGTTGTAGTGACAATGGAAAAGAAACTAGAAACATTAGGTAGAATTAATAAAGGCGTAATTGATACGTAATTTAGATGTGTACTGTGTATATATATATATATATATATATATATATATATATATATATATAAAAAACAAAATATGCACAAGGTGGAATGCAACCATAGACACGTGTTTCTGACTTATTAGTCGTCATCAGTATGATATAGCTAAACAGGAGCAATGCAACCAATTTGTGGCTATAATGTTAGAAGACCCTCAGGATTCGAGAGCAACAACTAACAAATCCACGGAGGAAGCTACAGCTACCTGAGGCAAGGAATGCCAAACGTTTAGAACGTTTTAAACAATCAAACAAGGAGAGGTTAGCGCGAGTTAATAAATATCGGCATGGCTCGCAATAAGTATGAAAAACAAAATATGCACAAGGTGGAATGCAACCATAGACACGTGTTTCTGACTTATTAGTCGTCATCAGTATGATATAGCTAAACAGGAGCAATGCAACCAATTTGTGGCTATAATGTTAGAAGACCCTCAGGATTCGAGAGCAACAACTAACAAATCCACGGAGGAAGCTACAGCTACCTGAGGCAAGGAATGCCAAACGTTTAGAACGTTTTAAACAATCAAACAAGGAGAGGTTAGCGCGAGTTAATAAATATCGGCATGGCTCGCAATAAGTATGAAAAACAAAATATGCACAAGGTGGAATGCAACCATAGACACGTGTTTCTGACTTATTAGTCGTCATCAGTATGATATAGCTAAACAGGAGCAATGCAACCAATTTGTGGCTATAATGTTAGAAGACCCTCAGGATTCGAGAGCAACAACTAACAAATCCACGGAGGAAGCTACAGCTACCTGAGGCAAGGAATGCCAAACGTTTAGAACGTTTTAAACAATCAAACAAGGAGAGGTTAGCGCGAGTTAATAAATATCGGCATGGCTCGCAATAAGTATGAAAAACAAAATATGCACAAGGTGGAATGCAACCATAGACACGTGTTTCTGACTTATTAGTCGTCATCAGTATGATATAGCTAAACAGGAGCAATGCAACCAATTTGTGGCTATAATGTTAGAAGACCCTCAGGATTCGAGAGCAACAACTAACAAATCCACGGAGGAAGCTACAGCTACCTGAGGCAAGGAATGCCAAACGTTTAGAACGTTTTAAACAATCAAACAAGGAGAGGTTAGCGCGAGTTAATAAATATCGGCATGGCTCGCAATAAGTATGAAAAACAAAATATGCACAAGGTGGAATGCAACCATAGACACGTGTTTCTGACTTATTAGTCGTCATCAGTATGATATAGCTAAACAGGAGCAATGCAACCAATTTGTGGCTATAATGTTAGAAGACCCTCAGGATTCGAGAGCAACAACTAACAAATCCACGGAGGAAGCTACAGCTACCTGAGGCAAGGAATGCCAAACGTTTAGAACGTTTTAAACAATCAAACAAGGAGAGGTTAGCGCGAGTTAATAAATATCGGCATGGCTCGCAATAAGTATGAAAAACAAAATATGCACAAGGTGGAATGCAACCATAGACACGTGTTTCTGACTTATTAGTCGTCATCAGTATGATATAGCTAAACAGGAGCAATGCAACCAATTTGTGGCTATAATGTTAGAAGACCCTCAGGATTCGAGAGCAACAACTAACAAATCCACGGAGGAAGCTACAGCTACCTGAGGCAAGGAATGCCAAACGTTTAGAACGTTTTAAACAATCAAACAAGGAGAGGTTAGCGCGAGTTAATAAATATCGGCATGGCTCGCAATAAGTATGAAAAACAAAATATGCACAAGGTGGAATGCAACCATAGACACGTGTTTCTGACTTATTAGTCGTCATCAGTATGATATAGCTAAACAGGAGCAATGCAACCAATTTGTGGCTATAATGTTAGAAGACCCTCAGGATTCGAGAGCAACAACTAACAAATCCACGGAGGAAGCTACAGCTACCTGAGGCAAGGAATGCCAAACGTTTAGAACGTTTTAAACAATCAAACAAGGAGAGGTTAGCGCGAGTTAATAAATATCGGCATGGCTCGCAATAAGTATGAAAAACAAAATATGCACAAGGTGGAATGCAACCATAGACACGTGTTTCTGACTTATTAGTCGTCATCAGTATGATATAGCTAAACAGGAGCAATGCAACCAATTTGTGGCTATAATGTTAGAAGACCCTCAGGATTCGAGAGCAACAACTAACAAATCCACGGAGGAAGCTACAGCTACCTGAGGCAAGGAATGCCAAACGTTTAGAACGTTTTAAACAATCAAACAAGGAGAGGTTAGCGCGAGTTAATAAATATCGGCATGGCTCGCAATAAGTATGAAAAACAAAATATGCACAAGGTGGAATGCAACCATAGACACGTGTTTCTGACTTATTAGTCGTCATCAGTATGATATAGCTAAACAGGAGCAATGCAACCAATTTGTGGCTATAATGTTAGAAGACCCTCAGGATTCGAGAGCAACAACTAACAAATCCACGGAGGAAGCTACAGCTACCTGAGGCAAGGAATGCCAAACGTTTAGAACGTTTTAAACAATCAAACAAGGAGAGGTTAGCGCGAGTTAATAAATATCGGCATGGCTCGCAATAAGTATGAAAAACAAAATATGCACAAGGTGGAATGCAACCATAGACACGTGTTTCTGACTTATTAGTCGTCATCAGTATGATATAGCTAAACAGGAGCAATGCAACCAATTTGTGGCTATAATGTTAGAAGACCCTCAGGATTCGAGAGCAACAACTAACAAATCCACGGAGGAAGCTACAGCTACCTGAGGCAAGGAATGCCAAACGTTTAGAACGTTTTAAACAATCAAACAAGGAGAGGTTAGCGCGAGTTAATAAATATCGGCATGGCTCGCAATAAGTATGAAAAACAAAATATGCACAAGGTGGAATGCAACCATAGACACGTGTTTCTGACTTATTAGTCGTCATCAGTATGATATAGCTAAACAGGAGCAATGCAACCAATTTGTGGCTATAATGTTAGAAGACCCTCAGGATTCGAGAGCAACAACTAACAAATCCACGGAGGAAGCTACAGCTACCTGAGGCAAGGAATGCCAAACGTTTAGAACGTTTTAAACAATCAAACAAGGAGAGGTTAGCGCGAGTTAATAAATATCGGCATGGCTCGCAATAAGTATGAAAAACAAAATATGCACAAGGTGGAATGCAACCATAGACACGTGTTTCTGACTTATTAGTCGTCATCAGTATGATATAGCTAAACAGGAGCAATGCAACATTATAGCCACAAATTGGTTGCATTGCTCCTGTTTAGCTATATCATACTGATGACGACTAATAAGTCAGAAACACGTGTCTATGGTTGCATTCCACCTTGTGCATATTTTGTTTTTCATACTTATTGCGAGCCATGCCGATATTTATTAACTCGCGCTAACCTCTCCTTGTTTGATTGTTTAAAACGTTCTAAACGTTTGGCATTCCTTGCCTCAGGTAGCTGTAGCTTCCTCCGTGGATTTGTTAGTTGTTGCTCTCGAATCCTGAGGGTCTTCTAACATTATAGCCACAAATTGGTTGCATTGCTCCTGTTTAGCTATATCATACTGATGACGACTAATAAGTCAGAAACACGTGTCTATGGTTGCATTCCACCTTGTGCATATTTTGTTTTTCATACTTATTGCGAGCCATGCCGATATTTATTAACTCGCGCTAACCTCTCCTTGTTTGATTGTTTAAAACGTTCTAAACGTTTGGCATTCCTTGCCTCAGGTAGCTGTAGCTTCCTCCGTGGATTTGTTAGTTGTTGCTCTCGAATCCTGAGGGTCTTCTAACATTATAGCCACAAATTGGTTGCATTGCTCCTGTTTAGCTATATCATACTGATGACGACTAATAAGTCAGAAACACGTGTCTATGGTTGCATTCCACCTTGTGCATATTTTGTTTTTCATACTTATTGCGAGCCATGCCGATATTTATTAACTCGCGCTAACCTCTCCTTGTTTGATTGTTTAAAACGTTCTAAACGTTTGGCATTCCTTGCCTCAGGTAGCTGTAGCTTCCTCCGTGGATTTGTTAGTTGTTGCTCTCGAATCCTGAGGGTCTTCTAACATTATAGCCACAAATTGGTTGCATTGCTCCTGTTTAGCTATATCATACTGATGACGACTAATAAGTCAGAAACACGTGTCTATGGTTGCATTCCACCTTGTGCATATTTTGTTTTTCATACTTATTGCGAGCCATGCCGATATTTATTAACTCGCGCTAACCTCTCCTTGTTTGATTGTTTAAAACGTTCTAAACGTTTGGCATTCCTTGCCTCAGGTAGCTGTAGCTTCCTCCGTGGATTTGTTAGTTGTTGCTCTCGAATCCTGAGGGTCTTCTAACATTATAGCCACAAATTGGTTGCATTGCTCCTGTTTAGCTATATCATACTGATGACGACTAATAAGTCAGAAACACGTGTCTATGGTTGCATTCCACCTTGTGCATATTTTGTTTTTCATACTTATTGCGAGCCATGCCGATATTTATTAACTCGCGCTAACCTCTCCTTGTTTGATTGTTTAAAACGTTCTAAACGTTTGGCATTCCTTGCCTCAGGTAGCTGTAGCTTCCTCCGTGGATTTGTTAGTTGTTGCTCTCGAATCCTGAGGGTCTTCTAACATTATAGCCACAAATTGGTTGCATTGCTCCTGTTTAGCTATATCATACTGATGACGACTAATAAGTCAGAAACACGTGTCTATGGTTGCATTCCACCTTGTGCATATTTTGTTTTTCATACTTATTGCGAGCCATGCCGATATTTATTAACTCGCGCTAACCTCTCCTTGTTTGATTGTTTAAAACGTTCTAAACGTTTGGCATTCCTTGCCTCAGGTAGCTGTAGCTTCCTCCGTGGATTTGTTAGTTGTTGCTCTCGAATCCTGAGGGTCTTCTAACATTATAGCCACAAATTGGTTGCATTGCTCCTGTTTAGCTATATCATACTGATGACGACTAATAAGTCAGAAACACGTGTCTATGGTTGCATTCCACCTTGTGCATATTTTGTTTTTCATACTTATTGCGAGCCATGCCGATATTTATTAACTCGCGCTAACCTCTCCTTGTTTGATTGTTTAAAACGTTCTAAACGTTTGGCATTCCTTGCCTCAGGTAGCTGTAGCTTCCTCCGTGGATTTGTTAGTTGTTGCTCTCGAATCCTGAGGGTCTTCTAACATTATAGCCACAAATTGGTTGCATTGCTCCTGTTTAGCTATATCATACTGATGACGACTAATAAGTCAGAAACACGTGTCTATGGTTGCATTCCACCTTGTGCATATTTTGTTTTTCATACTTATTGCGAGCCATGCCGATATTTATTAACTCGCGCTAACCTCTCCTTGTTTGATTGTTTAAAACGTTCTAAACGTTTGGCATTCCTTGCCTCAGGTAGCTGTAGCTTCCTCCGTGGATTTGTTAGTTGTTGCTCTCGAATCCTGAGGGTCTTCTAACATTATAGCCACAAATTGGTTGCATTGCTCCTGTTTAGCTATATCATACTGATGACGACTAATAAGTCAGAAACACGTGTCTATGGTTGCATTCCACCTTGTGCATATTTTGTTTTTCATACTTATTGCGAGCCATGCCGATATTTATTAACTCGCGCTAACCTCTCCTTGTTTGATTGTTTAAAACGTTCTAAACGTTTGGCATTCCTTGCCTCAGGTAGCTGTAGCTTCCTCCGTGGATTTGTTAGTTGTTGCTCTCGAATCCTGAGGGTCTTCTAACATTATAGCCACAAATTGGTTGCATTGCTCCTGTTTAGCTATATCATACTGATGACGACTAATAAGTCAGAAACACGTGTCTATGGTTGCATTCCACCTTGTGCATATTTTGTTTTTCATACTTATTGCGAGCCATGCCGATATTTATTAACTCGCGCTAACCTCTCCTTGTTTGATTGTTTAAAACGTTCTAAACGTTTGGCATTCCTTGCCTCAGGTAGCTGTAGCTTCCTCCGTGGATTTGTTAGTTGTTGCTCTCGAATCCTGAGGGTCTTCTAACATTATAGCCACAAATTGGTTGCATTGCTCCTGTTTAGCTATATCATACTGATGACGACTAATAAGTCAGAAACACGTGTCTATGGTTGCATTCCACCTTGTGCATATTTTGTTTTTCATACTTATTGCGAGCCATGCCGATATTTATTAACTCGCGCTAACCTCTCCTTGTTATATATATATATATATATATATATATATTTCATGTTATTTCAATTATAAAGGAGTTTATCTGTAAGTATACCGTATTTAATTAATTTTTACCATTTTCTCCAGATAACCCGGATTTTCGATAACTCTGAGCGGCCGGGGTCCCGATTAATCCGAGTTAACGAGGTTCCGCTGTACTCCTGCACAAATACCGCGACCAACGTAAAGATATTTATGTGGCTTTCATCGATAATGAAAAGGGTTTTGATAGAAAGCACCATGGAATAATTTTGAACATATTGAGAATCAACCTACCCATCAAGGTAGGGACTTATGTATCATAGAAAACTTTTATTGGAATCAGAAAGCAGTCTACCAGTCGATGGTAGATCAACCGACGAATCTTACATCTAAAAAGATGTCAGACAGGAATGCATTCTATGCCCGCTGTTATTTAATATCTACTCAGACATAATTTTCAAACAAACTTTGCAATATTTGGATGGAAAATAAACGGACGACTGATCAATAATCTTAGATACGCTGACGACACTGTTACTTTATGCGATAGTATACTGGGCCTTCAAGAGTTATTGGATTGAGTGAACACGACAGGAAGAGAAATGGGATTAAAAGTGAATGCTAAGAAAAATAAATTTTTTATTTAGTCGCCAACCTCACGACAGTGCTTCTCTACATATAGATCAATAAAATATTGAAAGAGTTACTCATTTTAAATATCGGGGATGCTAAGTTACATACAAACTAGACTGAACTAAGAGCAATCAAATACAAAATTCAAGCAGCTCGTACAAAGTTTCTAAAAATGAAATCATTATTTTGTAACCACAGGTTAAATCTAAAATTACGTCAAAGAATAATCAAATGTTATATTATTTGGTCAGTGTTGTTACATTGTACCGAGAACTAGACTCTGAAAGCTAATAGATCAACCACCTAGAGGCGTTTGAGATAGATTTGCATACAAAAATGCTCCAAATACTCTGGAAAGCGATGCAGACCAACGAAGCTGTCCCAAGTAGCACCGAACGGGTTTATTAAGTCTTTTAAGGATGCTTTAAAACTGTAACTTAAAACTTAAATTAAAAGCATTTGGTTTTTAAGTAAACCTTAAGGTTGCAATAAAACCACTTTCAGCATAAAAGGGCCACTCTGAAAGAGGCCAATAAAACCAAAAATAAAAACCTTCTTAAAACTTTGTTTTCTTAGACAACTGGTTTTAAAGTGGCTGTGAAGGTGCTTTTAAAACTAAGTTACAAGACTTTGCAGTTTTATAGCAAACTTAAAAAGGTTTCTTAAATCTACACTTTTAAAGACAATTTACCATATTACATGATTCTTTAAACCCATATCCTCCATATAGGCCAACAAATTTTTACATGTGTTATGATAGGAAGATACGTATTTGTAACCATAAAATAATAAACAGTACTGGGTTATTTCGGACTCTCAAGGTAGAAAAACACTTGCGCACCCAACTTTATTGATAATGTTAACAAAATTAGGTCTAAATAACTCACGCGCCCTAAAATTTCTAAATTTTTGGCAATTAAAAAATAAAAACAATAAAAAAATTTAAATCCGAAAAATACTAATTTGAAAGAAAGATAATTTTATCTACAATTTTAATGTTTAAATGTTAAAATAAACCGAATTTATGTCTTTAAGTCGCTTATTTATAATTTTTATGTAAGCCTTATGTAATCTATCATGGCGTTCAGCATCTCCAGAAAGCAATATGGCTGAAATCCAAATAAAGCTATTTAGTCTACCGACAGAGGATTGTTAAGATCAAATGGTTTTATTTTATACCTTTCCAAGAGCATATATCCTACATAAAAGCAAGGTTGCCTTGGAATTAAAACCGTTTAGTTTTAATGCTACTGTTAATAATGCAACTCGGTTTTAATGCGAATCTAACCTAAAATCGAGGCGTCATAGTGTTGTTTGTGTGTTATATTTTTCTTTTAAAATGACCAGTTTGTTTATATTTTAAGTACTTTCGACTTATTTCTTCCATACTAACTGTACTTCTACTTTTTACAACACACTACACCACTATTTCGCTGTAAAACAAATGGCCGACCCTTTTGGACATAAAAGAAGAGGGGATGATTTTAGTTTTATTATTTCTAACAAGAAGCATAGTTTAGTCTTTACGATAACCAAATTGATTCAGTTAAGAGCGTTTGTTTTTAAACTAAAAAAATAGTTTTAAGGTATATGTTTTACTGACATGATAGTCTTGAGATCAAGTAGTTTTAATAAAAGGTTTTATTAGTTATATTAGGAGAATTTTTAAAACTGCAATAAAACTAAAAGGTCACAAACTAGAATCTAATAAAACCAAACAGTCCGGAAGTTCTTAATAAAACTGATTAGTTTTAAAGTGAACTGAGAATAAACCATTTTAAAACTACAATGAGACAAATTATCTATTAAGATTAATTAGTCTCATTTTCCCAACCGGTGGGTCGCGACCCACTAGTGGGTCGCGGGCGGATTTCAGGGCGGTCACGACGTGACCCTTACAGTAGCTGAGTGGCGTACATAATACAGAATTGCTTATCATCATGGGTGAGGGATGGGTCGTGAATATGAAAAAACATCAGAATATGGGTCATGGGTCGCCAGACATAAAAGGTTGGGAACCACTGTCTTATTCGATACTTAAAAACTAGTGACAAATGCTTAACAGTTTTAAAGTTCTGGTAGTACATCTACAAGGTAACTTTAAAACCATTATCTTCTTATTTACCACAATAAAACCTTTATAAACCTTAAATAAAACTAAAATGTTTTTATTGTGCTACTTGGGGTGTTAATTCCTGAGTTACTGAAATTATTAAAATAGGAAAAATTTCATACCTAGGGCATGTTCTTAGAGGAGAGCGGTAGATAATCCGTCAGATTATTCTTCTTCTTTACGTGCCATCTCCGCGACGAAGGTTGGCAATCATCATTACTATTCTAACTTTTGACACTACAGCCCAAAAAAATTCAGTTGAGCTGCATCCAAATTTTTCTCTGATATTTCTCAGCCAGGACATTCAGATTATTAAAAAGGTAAAATCGAGGGTCTCAGAGGAATTGGAAAGACGCAGATGTCATGGTTAAAGAACATTCGCGATTGGATAGAAATACACAGTGGAAAACAACTATTCCAATTAGCTGAAGATCATGAAAACCGCGAACAACTCACCAATGTAATTACTAAGGTTAGTAGATAATTTTATAATATAACAAGTTCTATTACTTTCAAAGTTGTATAATATACAACTACTTACAAACTATACTAAACTACTAACTATACAAAATTTAGAAGACTTTTCCAGTTGATTACCACATATTTTACGAAGATCTTTCCAATTAATAGTGAAAAAACGTTCCATTATTTTTTCCGATTAATAGTAGAAAACTACTTTTTCAATAACTTTGATTTAAGACATGGTTATCGTTTTGTTTTCATAAACTCATTTTATTTTAAAGCAACAAGATCTATAAATTATACTAGTTTTATTTTAAAAGATCCTTGAAAATCTGTCAAGTCCATTTTTACTACCGTTTTTAAATGGCGAAAACCTGCTATCTCCAAAATTAGCACTTTTCAGCTAACAATCAAAACATATCCTGTAAATTTCATCAGCATATTCTAAATAAAGACATTTCTAAATAAATACAGTTATTAGATTAATATTTTGAACAAAATTTTGTTTTTACAACGTTCTTTTTTGCTCTCCTGTAAAATTAGTTAAAATGGACTTAGCAGGTTAACACTTTAGGGTGACGATATGTGGATGTAGGGTATCTTTTCTTATTTCTTTCAATAATTCTTTGCTTATTTCTCTATATTCAGCTGTGACCTTATGTCCGATTGGTCTTCGATTTTTAAAAAGCTTTTGTGTGTTGATTTATTTTATCGGACGTTTTAATTTGTTTACTCTTACTCACTATCTTTCTAAAGCGTCTTTTGTAAATCGCCAACACAAAATTAAGATGTTTCAAAACCAGGCCTAATATTCATGATTTGTTTAATTTAAAACTAGTTTTATTAATTTTTCATTTGATTTTTCTCACCTGTTGAGCTAATTATAACGCTGCAGCTTTGTGATTCGAAAAACTTCCGACTCTGGTTTGATAGGCTTAAAATTGGTTATTACTTTAATGAGGCACTTCGTTAAAGTGTTTCTCAACTCTAAAATAATGAGTTTAATTGGTCCCACATGTGCTCTTTCCGATCGTTAATTTAGTCTTTGATATTTATTTTAGTATAAAATACTGATATGATTTGGTTCCGGTCATGAAAGAGTGCATAATGTTAATAATATTACACATTACATTATTTTAAATGTTTAATGCACATATTTTTAATCCTACATATTTCTATGCAGTTTTTGTCATGAAAGGTAGTTAAAGAAATTTTTAGCCAACTGTAAATATTGATGTAATATCATTCGATATTTTACAAAAATATATCTATGATTCTGGAAATTGCAAATGAAATTGCAAAGAACTTCGATGAAAAGAAATATTGTAACACTGTATTTCTCGACATCTTCCAGGCTTTCGATAGGGTATGGCACCCTGGACTGTTTTTTAAATTAAAAAATACTCTATAGAGTAACTACTACTTCTTACTCAGATTATATCTATCCAATAGAAGCTTTTCCGTTAGACATGGTAGCGCTAAATCCGCCATTTGTACCATCGAATCGGGGATCGCACAAGGCGGCGTTTTGGCTCCACTACTTTTCCTGATTTTCACAACATATTTAGCAGAAATAGACAATACTACAATTGCATTGTTTGCAGATGGCGTAGCTGTACGCAGCTGTCCGTAGTGGATTCTCAACTAGTGAGAATCCAGTAGATGAGTAGATGCATCTCCAAACCCACCTAAACCTACTCGCAGAATGGTACACTCAATGGAGAATTAAAACCAATGAAAGAAAGTCAGTACAAGTAACATTTACCACCCGCCGGGAAATCTGTCCTCCACTCACACTTAGAAATACACATATCCCCGTTAGCACAGAAGTGAAATACTTTGGATTGCATATCGACCAAAGGCTAACATGGAACAAACAAATCCAAATGAAACGCAGACAGCTGGATCTCAATTTCAGACAAATGTACGTACTGGCTCCTTGGTATGACATCCAAAATGCCATTAAAGAACAAATTACTGCTATACAAATCCATATTGAAACCAATTTGGATGTATGGTATCCATCTCTGAGGATGCGTTAAATTAATAGTTCAGGAAATGAAGCTTTTCATTTCGCAATTTTTACAGAATAGATCGATTTGCTTGAAAATTTCAGAAACTAGTGGAAAGTCCAAGAATCAAAATCTATATGATGCCGAAAGGCTCTTTTACCATGGGAGTGGTTGCCACCCCATCTCGGGGGTGGAAACTTTTAATTATATTTTGAACGCAAAAGTTGATAAAAACATTCATTCTAAGCAAACAATGTTCTATACATTTTTTTGATAAAATTAATAGTTTTCGATTTATTCGCTATCGAAAGTGTTAGTTTTATGTATATCGAAAAAAATTAATGTTTTTCGATATACTCATTTACGTTTCACTCAATTTTTGCCGTAAAAAAACTTTTTCAAACCAAGTTCTTGGGAATTAAATAACCTACAATTTCATATTTAAAAATTTTTTCGTATCTCTGATGCTAATCTTTCTATTCTGAAGAGAATGGCATTTTTTACCAAACTACAAAAATTCGTTTTTCGCTTTTAACTAAATTTTTTTAACAGCTAATCATTCAAAGTCAATCAAACTTCTAAAATCTATTAATAATACATAGATAAAGAAGAAAGAATAAGGTCAATGACTAAAAGCACCGCTACCTTACATTATTATGCTTCCAATTGGATTTCTCTTTTTATTTTCAAAAAAAAAATCTTGATTTTTTAACCGTAACTTTTTATTTTTTATCTTAAAAAGTTCGTTAAAAAAAGAATTTTGTAGGTTTTTACAAGATCTATAAGGCTGTTAAAACTAAATCTTTTTAAAATCCTCAGTCACAAAAAGAGGTGACTTGAAAGGGTTGGTAAAGGTGGTTTTTGTATGTTATTCCAAGTTTTAATTGTCAATAGCTCACTCAATTTTTACCACAGAAAAAATTTTTGTGAACAGTTTTCTTGAGAATTAAATAAGCTTCAATTTCATTTTAACTTTTTTTCGTATACCTGACGGTAATCTATCTATTCTGAAGTAAAAGGCATTTTCTACCAAACTGCAAAAATTCGTTATTCGCTTTTAACTCCATTTTTTTTTAAAACTAATTATTATAAGCCGGCCATACTTCTAGAAACTATTAATAATACATAAATAAAGAATGCCAAATAAGGCCAATGACTAATTTTAATTAGGGTGGTGATTAGAGGGTTTTGTCTGATCACTTTTTCGCTGAAAAAAATAGGAACTGACAATCTTTTCATTATAAGTCACTTAATTTTTGAGCTAGAGACTTTTGTTTTATTTCTGGAGATAGATATTTTAAAATGCTTTAAATTAATTTGAACAAGTTATCCTCGAAAAATGCATAGTTTTCCCGTCTTTTGATTTTGAAACTACAATATTTAGCATTTGACAAAGAAGAGCTAACATATAAAGTATAGCTCGATTAAGGATGGGCTTAAAGAATATTTAAAAAAGGGGTTTTGTTTATTTTTTCAAAAGGTACATTTTTGTTAAGCAAAGTTGTTTTGCTAAACGAAAAATTTTTGAGTTATTAGCAGAAAACTGATTAAACACATTGATTTTTTTGATATATAACTAACATTTTTGATAGCGAATAAATCTAAAACTATTATTTTTTATCAAGAAAATGTATAAAAAGTTTTTTGCTTAAAATCAATGGTTTCACCAACGGGCCTCATATAGATTTTGATCCTTGGACTATCCACTACTTATTCTTAAATTTTCAAGCACATCGATCCATTCTGTAAAAATTGCGAGGTTTTGTCCTATTTTAGCTTCATTAAGCCTGCCTGTGAAAGCATATCCCGGAGCAGACGTGGCCTCAGACCATAACCCACTTATCGCCAGGATTACATTCACACTTAAAAACATTAAAAGACATCAAAGGACTCCTACAATAGACACAAGTAAGCTTAAACAACAAGATATAAAAGAATGCCTCCAACATGAACTGAATATGAACTGTAGCAAACTGAACATAGACACCAATGATATTGACGAGCACTGGGATCGACTAAAACATTGCCTACTAGAACCGTGCAAAGAAATACTGAAGACTTCTACAAAAAAATAAAGAATGGATGAACGACGAGATACTCAATATGATGGAACAACGGAGACAACATAAGAGCAAAGATAACAATAAATACAGGGAGATTAACCACCAGATAAGAAGGATGATAAAGCAGGCCAAGGCAAAACACTTTGAAGAGAAATGCAAAGAGATTGAGGCCCTTCAAAAAAGATACGATCTATTTAATCTACACAAGAAAGTAAAAGAAATGGCAGGGCTAAGAAAACAAAATCTCACTGGCGCACTTCTGGATAGACACGGGATTACTATAACACAGACCGATGAGAAAGTACAAAGCTGGGCAGAATACATAGATGAACTCTTCGATGATGAAACAGGAGACCTGGAACACATAGAACTTACTTCAGAAGAAATAGGTCCAGATATCACAAAAGAAGAAATAGCACACGCATTAAAAACAATGAAGAACGGAAAAAGCTCTGGGCCTGACATGCTTCCTATCGAATTAATAAAAATTTTAGATGAACAGCACATTGAAGTTCTAGTTATACTTTTGAACCAAATTTATAGCTCAGACGTATTACCCAAAGAATGGTTAACGTCGATCTTTGTTTGTCTCCCAAAAAAAAAAACGCAAGAGAATGCGCCGATTACCACACCATCAGCTTGATGTCCCATGTGCTGAAGTTGCTACTGAAAGTCATCCATAACCGAATATATAATAAATTGGACATAGATATTAATGATACACAATTTGGGTTTCGCAAAGGCCTAGGAACGCGTGAAGCTCTTTTCTCACTTAATATCCTAATACAAAGGTGCCTAGACGTCAATCAAGATAAATATGTCTGTTTTATTGACTATAATAAAGCTTTTGATAAAGTACGACATGAACAATTAATGAATGTCCTGAAATTACAGAAGATAGACTATAATGACCTCAGGATCATATCTAATTTATACTATAAGCAGCGAACAAAAGTACGTGTTAACGAACAGTTGTCAGAGGAAATTGAAATTAGACGTGGGGTGAGACAGGGATGCGTATTGTCTCCAGTTCTCTTTAATGGCTACTCGGAAGAGATCCTAAAACAAGCTCTTGAGGGTGAAAGAGCTGGACTAAAGGTGAACGGAGTTCCCATTAACAATATTAGATATGCGGATGACACTGTCGTCTTAGCCAAAAATATTGAAGATCTTCGGATACTGGTTAACAGAATAGCGACATATAGCCAAGAATACGGTTTAACAATGAACATAAAGAAGAAAAAATTTATGAGAATATGTAAAACTCAAAGAAATAACGAGAATCTCCTCATAAACGGAACCAA
Source organism: Diabrotica virgifera virgifera (assembly GCF_917563875.1). Lineage (NCBI taxonomy): Eukaryota > Metazoa > Arthropoda > Insecta > Coleoptera > Chrysomelidae > Diabrotica > Diabrotica virgifera. The sequence goes on from NC_065450.1 coordinate 85,288,903, forward strand.
CGTCGAACAAGTAGACCAATATGCATATCTTTGAACAGTGATCAACTCCACAAATGATTACTTCCAGGAGATTAAAACTAGAATAGAAAAGGCTAGAGCTAATTTTAACAAAATGAGAAAAGTGCTCTGCACAAGAGATCTAAGGTTAGAGCTAAGACTAAGCTTGGCTAGGTGCTACGTTTTCTCGACTCTGTTTTACGGAATGGAAGCTTGGACTTTGAATGCGGCATCAATGAAAAAACTGGAATCATTCAAGATGTGGGTATATAGAAGAATTCTAAAAATATCATGGACAGAACACGTCACAAACAAAGAGGTTCTGAGAAAGTAGAATAAAGAAATGGAAGTCTTAAATACAATTAAAACCAGAAAATTGGAATATCTCGGACATATTACACGTGGAGAGAGATACAACTTGCTCCAACTCATTATGCAGGGAAAGATTCAAGGAAAAAGAAGCATAGGGAGACGCAGAATATCGTGGCTGCGCAACCTGAGAGAATGGTACAGATGTACATCAAACAAACTTTTCAGAGCAGCCGTCTCTAAGGTCCGAATAGCTATGTGATTGCCGACCTCCGTCGCGGAGATGGCACTTGAAGAAGAAGCTTCATTACTTGGACTATAACACACATCACAACCATACAGCGATTTCAATCGAAAGTCCTTGGGTCAATTACTGGCACACCCTGGTATATCAATAATCTCACAATTCACAATGATCTGAATATTCCCTTCGCAAGAGATGAAATACAGCTGGCTGCGACCAACCATGAATGCCGAACAAGAAACCACGACAACGAACTGATTGAACAATGAACATCTCTACCAGAATGGACCAATAATCAGAAGACTTCAGCGAACGTGGCCACAAGATTTAATACAACAATGAAATAAGCCTATACGGCGAAACATTATTGGATGCTCCTCCTTCCTTTCTTAAAATTTCATTTAAAAGACCCTGTAACACTCCTTATGGAAAAGTGGTCCCGGTCAAATTTAACGAAACTTTGGTTAATGGTACTTCTCGATGTGTAGATTAAAAAATTCCATGGGACCTGGGTCTGAATAACTACTATTCTCGAGCTACAGCCTTCTAAAGTACACTAATGCACGGTCAAGTGAACGTAAATATTTATTATTAGAAGAAGAGAGACTCATTTTCTTCATGCATACTTGCATCTTGTATATGAATTCGTGGTCAAAAATAGATGCATGGTATTTTAATCTTCAGGAAACCTCCGAATAATCTTCAGAAAACTAAAGAAGTGAGATATAAAATGTGCTAAAGGAGCGATATAAGATTAATAATGTTTTCGTGAATGCTTCGCAGTTATGCAATACCAGCAAAGCTGCAGTTCTGTCTTATCTTTAGAAGAATACTGAACAGTGGCGGACCTAGGGGGACTGGGGGAATTGCCCCCGTAACACGGTCCAGAACTAAAGAAAAAGTTGTCGAAACATAAAAAATACATTAGCTGACATGAAACTTGTCCCCCATATCAGATTTAAGACAAGTAGAGAAAATGGACTTGATCTCAGTACGAAAAAAATAAAGTACCTCGTAGACCTGGTAGTCAGTAAAGGCTAAATATTAATAAATTACAATTGTCTATGGAAAAATCAGGTTTATGTCATCTGCGACTATCCGTACGTTAAGATTTTGCTGATTTCGGTTAGATGCATCATATGTCGTGTTAACTCACGACCTCTCAGGATACGTAACATTGGGTTGATGTCTCGCAATGCCTATAAACCATAACACACTGGTTATATGAGCGCAAGTACCCACAGTTCTTGCATCAGATTGACAGGTACAGTAGTACCCGCTAATCGATTTTTCTGCAGGATCATCTTCATCAACCGTGTAGAAAATTAATATTTGGTGTTTTGTAGCTTGCCGAAACGTAGAAAATATTCGAACTCCTATGAATCCCGGTTCATCCATATTCTCATCAATTTGAAACTCTTCGTCATTGTCTCTAATTGTTTTACCTTGTATGTAAGACGGTGGCAGTTTAATTTGATATATATCTAAATCGTAAAGTCTTTTAGGTGTTTTAATTCGAACACAAGAAAGTTGGCAAAATCATGATTATGAAGCATTCTCTATTAACCATTTCTTCTAATCAGATAATCAGTCTCAACCCTAGCCTGTATAACATTGGGAATTAATAACCTGTAATAATTGTTGAGCATCTTCAGCTGTAGCACCTTCCGTTGTACAATATTTTGGACTAAAAACTTCATCATCACTGGTTCTAGAACCCCTGGTGGACCTCGGCCTGTTTAAGAATCAGCTTCCATTCCTTCCTATTCTTCGCATTGGTTTTCTAATTTCGTACTCTTAACACCCGTAAGACGTCTTCCACCTGGTCCTAAATCGTACTCTGGGCCTACGTCTTTTCGTCACACCATCCGGTCTTTGGTTATAAATGTGTTTTGACGACTCCATCTAGTTCATTCTCGTTAAATGAAGAACAATTTTTTTTTTTAATTCTGGAGCATGTTACGGGTGGAATTAGGGGTGTAATTCTCTCCCTAGTTCCGCCACTGTTCAGTAGTATTCTAAATATGAGGCAGAACTGCAGCTTTGCCGGTATTGCATAACTGCGAAGCATTCATGAAAACATGATAATTCTTATATGGTTCTAGTAGCACATTTTATATCGCACTTCTTTAGTTTTCTGAGGACTTTTAGGGGGTTTTCTCAGAGCCGTGCGGTACATATTTTCAATATGATGCAAGTCTTCAAAATGCCGCCTCTTAAATATAATTAAAACTTAACTTTTATTTTTATTAAATGCAACTGCACAAAATGAACACACTTTTATTTCAAAAACAAAACATAATTTAAATTAAATGAAATACGTATTAACATTAAATAACATTTACAAAAATTACAGTTTTACCTTTCTGACTTTAATTTTGGCAAATTCGTCAATCAGATTGGTGTAGTCTAAAGTAGCAGCTAGTGAGGACTCTATCGAAATGAGTGCTATTATTTTTATTTTATTTGTCTTATGGAGCTTCGTAATAGTTTTTAATAATTTTTAATTTTGAAAAACTTCTTTCCCTACTAGCTACCGAGACAGGGAGTGTTAATAAAATTATTAGCGATACAACGACATTTGGGATTTGGGTATACAGAAATAGTTCAAAACTTCTAAAGGTTTCATGGAGTATTTTATCATTTGGGATATATCACGCAAATCTTCTAATAGAAGATCATTTGCCTGTATATTCGATTCTTTTTCTTTTTCTATTGAAAGTATTGAATAAAGATTCATACAATATTTTTTAATGTTTTATCATTTATTTCCGTCAATTTAAAAAAATCATTAAATATTTATTTATTTGTGAATTTCTAGAAGCGAAAATCGACCAATCAAAGAATTAATGGCAATGTCTAAATTATAGATAAAAAATTTATTTGAAATTTATCTTTTGTTAAAAGCTCATCCATAGATTTTTCGTAATCAAATTGACGTTTTTTCTCCTTGCTCGAATTTCATTTTCCGCTGGAAATTCGGAGCTTATATCAAGATTTTCTGCAATTTCATTAGCAGTAATTTTCGTTTGGTCATAGCCAGATTGTTTCTTCCAATAATAAATATTTTCGTTCACTTGACCGTGAATTAGTGCACGTAACCTAAACCGAGCACTCAAATCCAATAACTTCAGAAGGCTGTAACTCGAGAATAGTAGTTATTCAGACACATGCCCATGGAATTTTTTATTCTGCACATCGAGAAGTATCATTGACCAAATTTTCGTTAAATGTTACCGGGCCACTTTTGCATAAGGAGTGTTGCGGGGTCCTTTACTTAAAACTCTTAAGATAAATGTTCATAAGGAAAAAACATATTTATGGAAAAAGACTATTGCTCAATTTGTAATAAAACTGTAAATACTAAGTTGTACGATTGATGATCAGAAAGTTGCAGAACTAATGCTAAAAAACATTATTTATTTAAAAATGAGGGGTTCATTCCAAAACTCGCGGTAGTAAAACTAGGTCTTCAAGAAATCAAATAGATTAGATACTTACTTATAACTAAGAGCTTCCGAAATGCCGTCAAAATCACTACATTTCCAGGAGCAGAATTAGATCTGATCATCAACTACTTAACTCAAATATTAAACTTTGGTTAAAACGAATCCAGAGATAAAAACCAAAAACCAATGTACTTATCGTTGACCATAACAGATAACATTAAAAATTAATTCAAAAATAGAATAAATAATATCGGAGAACAATTATTATGAGGAACTATGGAATGAATTTTAAAACGAAAGTTAACGAAATATCAAAAACGCTAGACGGAAGAGCCGCCCGAGAACTTTATCGTACCGATCTATTGTCGTTATCGTACTAGATACTGACATTCTATAAAAATAACAAAGTTACTCGTTATTTTGATATTTTAGAAACACCTTGTATACTTGAAAATATGTTATGGTTCTACGCATCATTAATTCCCGCATTTGAGAAAATGTTCGGGGACACACTAAAGATTATTGCATAAATCAATAGAATATTAGTCATACTTTCATTTCAAATTAGTCCATTTTTCTGAGAAAATAATAGTTTAAAATATTTGCATTTTACTGCATGGATTGTAATGAAATTTTGGGAGTAGCCCAAAGCCCAATCTCCTAATTTAAAGTCTATCCTATATACTATGGCGCTTTTATCCTGGGGGCGGTTCTCACCACTTCTCGGGGATAGAACATTTTTATTTTCGAATTGCATGGAGCAAAAGGAAGAATTTTAAGAAAATTTGAAAATGCGCTCTATAATTTGATCTTATTTTTTCACTCGTCCAACTTTTTGAAAGTAGAAATAACACTATATTAAGAGGTATTGCAAAAGAAAAACAATGCATTTAAATTCTGGTGAATGAGGGGTTAAATGTATCATTTTTCCTTAAAGTACATTAGTCATATATTTTTTTGCACCATATCTTGCTTAGTTTGAATGTAACCGACATTTAACGGTGCTCGTTTTAAAGGCCTCTTCAAACACTACAAAAGCATGAGCACTTTGAGCATGCACCAAAAAACAAACTCTTTTTACCTACCATATCTCTTTTTGTATTATAGATAGAAAATTTACGAAGGAACGAATCTCTTTGTTATTTATCATTAAAAAAAAATTTATATAGTGTTTTTAGTTTGATGCATAGTTTTTAAGGTATTCACAAAAAACCGTCCGAAAACGTGTCATTTTTAAATGAAAATGGCCAATTTTCAACTACGCATAACTCAAAAAGTATTGAGTTCTCAAAAAAAAGTATAGATCAGTTTTTGCTTAAAAATAGGTTCTCTAGCCACTTCCATACTTATTTTGACCAATAAATTTTCCACCCCCTTGAAGGGGGGGGGGGGGAATTGCCCCAAGATAAAAGTGCCATAGTTTATAGGTAGATTTTGTTTCTTGAGCTATTCCCTACTTACTGTGAAAATATCAAGTACATCGATGTAGTAGGATGGAATTCGGAGCCAAATACCCTCATTGACTGCCCTATAATAATGCTCTGCTATGATCGCGTAAGAGGGGACACACACAAGATTCTAGCAAAATTTCAATTTTGTGTAACTTTTCGAGTTTTTGAGTTACAGCAACGAGTTTTATGTCATTGGAAAGATAATTTTACATTCTTTCAAAATATGTAAAAAATTAAGATTATTTTTTCATTTCCGGTTAAACCGGAAGCCATATTGTGGGTAAAATTTATTGTGCTAATAAATAACAAAGTACTATATATGTCTGCCAAATTTCAAATTTTAGTTTCTATTACAGAGGTAGTTACGGGCACTCGAATATTTTTTTATAAAAAATTCTTAACTCCCATCCTATGAGGAGTTAAAAAATCTGATCAATGTTATTCAATTTATCGATAGGATATCAAAAATATATTAAAAAATAAACAAATTCCTTGGAGTCATTTTTGAGAAAATTTAGTTCAAATTTATGTCAAATTTTGACCCCTTAAATATAGGCAACCCATAACTTTTTCTGAAAAACGATAATATTTTTATTATAGCCCCATCTTTAGGCTATATAAATGTTTTTTCAAATTAAATTTATCTTACACAAGTTTTTACATTGGTAGGGAAATGTATCGGGTGGGCGGTCGGCCATGCTGGCCGCCATTTTGGATTTGGAAATGTCAAATTCCGTATTTCTATTTACCTATCGATGAGCTAACTTTAACTTAAATTTCATTCGTTTCGGTCAAAATTTGCAAAAATGGGCCCCAAATAACCCCCCTATTTCGGCCCCCCTTTGAGAGGTTTTTTTCAAAAGCTTAGTTTCTCGACAAAATTCTCTTAAACTTACTCATACCGAATTTCATCGAAATGGGTCCAGTAGTTTTTGCTGGGCGGTGGCGACATACGTACGTACATACGTACGTACGTACATACGTACATACTTCCGACATGTTTTTTTTATTTGCTTTTTAGACTAAGGGGGACTCAAAACGTCGAAAAAAAGTGAAATCTGAAAAAAAATTTTTTGCACGATCCTATAACTTTATTATACTCATACTGCGTATGTAGTACGATAAAGTAAAAACAATGATTATCTTATTTTTCTTCTTGTGGCATCGTAAACCTGGATAGTCCTTTGCCTGTCCCTCTATGTCCTTCCATTCAGATCTCTCCTGTGTCATTCTCCTCTATTATCTTATAATGGTTTTCAGCTCGTCTTCCTCGTCATCCAAACGTCTCGTTCTGGACCTTCCTTTTTTCGCCTTCCTATGAGCTTCCATTGTCATGTTTTCTTTGCCGTTTTTGCAACTTCTTGTCTCTGGAGTCTCTCAGCCATGACAGTCTTTGACTTTTCACAAATCTTACAATATCATACCCTTCATTCAATTCATTAAAACAATGATTATAGAAGTAACTTAAGAAAAATAGATGAATGACAGATGACATCTTGAAATTGATGGACCAACGTTGACTCATAAAATCGAATGAAATAGAATATAGATATCTACAGAGAAGAATTAAAAGGGAGATCAGATTAGCCAAACAAAAATGGATGAGAGAAAGGTGCGACGAAATGGAGGATGTTATATCTAGCCACGACTTATTTAATATACACAAAAAAGGAATAAGCAACATTTAAAAACAATTCACTCTGTACTAGTTAATAATAACAACAAAATTATTGTAAAGGAGAAGAAAATAAGGAAGACAATGGCGGCTGTATATATCAGAGTTGTCTGAAGGTAACAGAATAATATTACAAAATTCTACCAAAATTGTACTGACGACCCAGAAATTATGAAATCAGTGTTGAAACACGCTATAAAAAATGCTAAAATTAGGAAACCTTGTGGTCCAGATGATATACCAACTGCTATGGGAACCAAGGAGGCATTTTTGCGCTAAATATCCTATTACAAAAATTCCGCGATCAAAGAACAGATGAATTTTTATACTTCGTGGATTTCGAAGTCCTTCGATAAAGTAAACCATGTAAAATTAATGCAGACTCTAAAAATATATGAATAGATGACAAAGATACCCAAGTACACAATAAAAACAAAGGTTTATAAAGGTTTTATTGTGGTAAATAAGAAGATAATGGTTTTATAGTTACCTTGTAGATATAATGCCAGAACTTTAAAACTGTTAAGCATTTGTCACTAGTTTTAAAGTATCTAATAACAGTATCAAATAATACTAATTTAATTATTAATCTTAATAGATAATAATCTGTCTTATTGTAGTTTTAAAATTGTTTACTCTCAATTCACTTTAAAATTAATCAGTTTGATGAAGAACTTCTTGACTGTTTGGTTCTATTAGATTCTTGTTTGTTGCCTTTTTGTTTTATTTCAGTTTTAAAAATTCTCATGATATGACTAATAAAACCTATTATTAAAACTACTTGATCTCAAGACTATTATGTCAATAAAACTTATGCCTTAAAACTATTTTTTTAGTTTTCTTTAAAGTTGCTTTCTTAAAAGCAATTAGTAGGCTATATTGAAACCAAACGCTCTTAACTGAATCAATTTGATTATCGTAAAGACTAAACTATGCTTCTTGTTTGAAACAATAAAACTAAACTCATCCCGTCTTCTTTCATGTCCAAAATGGTCAGCCATTTGTTTTAGAGCGAAACAGTAGTGTAGTATGTTGAAAAAAGTGGAAGTACAGTTAGTATGGAAGAGATAAGCTGCAAGTATATACTTAAAAATATAAACGAACTGGTCATTTTAAAAGAATAATACAACACACACAGTACTACGAAGCCTCGATTTCAGGTTAGATTCACATTAAAACCTAGTGGTTTTATTGACAGCAGAATTAAAACTAAACCGTTTTAATTCCAAGGCAACATTGCTTTTATGTAGGATATAAATATGTTCTTGGAAAGGTATACAATAAAACCATTTTGTGATCTTAACAATTCTCTGTCGATAGACCAAACAGTTTTATTTGGATTTCGGCCACATTGCTTTCTGGAGATGCTGAAAGCCATGATAGATCACAATATAAGGCTTACATAAAAATTATAAATAAGCGACTTGAAGAAATAAATTCAATACAATTATTTTTCTTTCAAATTAATACATGTTTTTGTATTTACATTTTTTTATTATTTTTATTTTTAATTAATTATAGTCAGAAATTTTAGTGCGCGTGGGTTATTTAGACCTATTTTTGTTAACAATATCAATAAAGGTATGTTTTTGTATTTACATTTTTTGATTATTTTTATTTTTAATTAATTATAGTCAGAAATTTTAGTGCGCGTGGGTTATTTAGACCTATTTTTGTTAACAATATCAATAAAGTTGGGTGCGCAAGTGTTTTTCTACCTTGACAGTCCGAAATAACCAAGTACCTTTTATTATTTTATGGTTACAAATTCATATCTACCTATTATAGCACATGTAAAAATTTGTTGGCCTATATGGAGTATATGTGTCTAAAGAATCATTTAATATGGTAAATTGTCTTTAAAAGTCTTCATTTAAGAAACCTTTTTAAGTTTGCTATAGAACTGTCTGCACTTAAGGTGTCTTTTAACATGGTTTTAAAAGCACCTTCATAGCAGCTTTAAAGCCTGTTGCTTAAGAAAACAAAAGTTTTAAGGTTTTTATTTTTGGTTTTATTGACCTCTTTCAGAGTGGGCCCTTTTATGCTGAAAGTGGTTTTATTGCAACGTTAAGGTTTACTTAAAAACCAAATGGTTTTAATTTTAGTTTTATTCTATAGTTTTAAAGCATCCTTAAAGACTTAATAAACCTTTTCGTTGCTACTTGGGTAGTCGTGTCATTAAAAATTTGTAGTGGAATCAAACTGTTATCGTAAAAATTGGAGATAACTATACCGACACAATCTCCATACCGCACGAGGAGTCAGACAGGTTTGCATTTTGTCCCCAACATTGTTATTTAAAAAAGCACTTGAAAGACAGCCATATGGAATAAAAATCAATGGAAAACTTCTTAACGTAATTAGATACGCGGAAGATACAAAAATTATGTCAGAAAATATTGAAGGTCTCCAACTTTTTCTTCATCGAATTTACGAAGTAACCTGAGAAATTTGGCGTTATAATAAATTTAAACAAATCGAAATTTTTGCCTTTATTCGTAACCCACATTTAGTTGCAGAGCTTCGATTAAATGAAGTTGAAGTTTAAATTAAATAGATCTAGACATATAGACATAATATATTATATTATGTTCAAAATAAGAGAGCTAAAAGGAACTACACCGTTAACGGGATTTTATAATCTTATATGGTCAACGGACCTCTATATTTAAAAAAAACCGCGGAGTGCTACCATTTGAATGGGTGCGTTTTTGAGAAAGGGGTGAATTAGTCAGTAGACACAGAGTGAGTTAGGGTGAGTTCCATGAACTTTTGGTACAAACACGTCTACAGGAAAATTGTTCCAGGTTAAATTTAATATCGAAATATCACATTTTGTAGTCAAAAATATTTTTTTTTCAAAAATATATTAAAAAAAAGCAAGAAAAAATACGAAATAAAACAATTTTTTTGCCCCATACCTTTTTTTCACAGGGATATAGGTATAGGCATTGCTTCAGCGAAAAATAATTTCCATTCTTCCTCTTTAAAATGGAGTTAAGTAGAAGTCTCTAGGATTTATAGTTTCTGAAAGAAGATTTTTCAAAATTCGTCGCTCACAGCATCTGTAACTTTTTTTACGCATTTCTAGGTAAACATAATGGTACATAATGGTATACATAATGTACATTTAGTAGAAAGAGAAGTCAATTGTCTTTAAAATTGAAAAAACTAAAAGTTTAAAAACCGAAGCATTTCACCTCGCAATTTTTACAGAATGTATCGATTTGCTTGAAAATTTGAGAATAAGTAGTGGATAGTTCAAGGATCAAAATCTATATGATGCCGAAAGGCGCTTTTACCATGGGGGCGGTTGCCACCCCATCTTATGGGTGGAAATTTTTTATTATATTTTGACTGCAAAAGTTGATAAAAACATTCATTCTAAGCAAAAAATGTTCTATATATTTTTTTGATAAAATTAATACTTTTCGATTTATTCGCTATCGAAAGTGTTAGTTTTATACAGAAAAAATCAATATTTTTCGATATATACTCATTTACCATTCACTCAATTTTTGCCGTGGAAAAAATTTCTTCAAACCAAGTTCTTGGAAATTAAATAACCTACAATTTCATATAAAAACATTTTTTCGTATATCTGATGCTAATCTTTCTATTCTGAAGGAAATGGCATTTTTTACCAAACTACAAAAAGTTCTTATTCGCTTTAACTCCAGTTTTTTTAAAAACTAATCATTCTAATCCAGTCAAACTTCTATAATCTCTTATTAATACATAAATAAAGATGATTGAATAAGGCCAATCACTAAAAGCAAAGCCAACTTACATTATTCTGCTTCCAATTTGATTTCTTTTTTTTTTTTCAAATAAATATATTGATTTTTTAACCGTAACCCATTTAACTTTTATCTTAGAAAGTTTGGTAAAAAATAATTTTGTAGGTTTTTACAAGATCTATAAGACTATTGATATTAAATCCTTTTAAAATCCTCAGTCGCAAAAAGTGGTGACTTTGAAAGGGTTGGTAAAGGTGATTTTTGGATGTTATTACAAGATTTAATTGTCAATAGCTCACTCAATTTTTACCGTAGAAAAAAGTTTTGCAAACCAAATTCTTGAGAATTAAATAAACTACAATTTCGTATTTAAATATTTTTTTTTACCTCTGATAATAATCTTTCTGTTCTGAAGAAAATGGAATTTTTTACCAAACTTCAAAAATTCGATATTTGCTTTTTACTACATTTTTTTTTAAAACTAATCATTCTAAACGGGTTAAACTTCTAGAACCTATTAATAATATATAAGTAAAGAAGACGAAATAAGGTCAATGACTAATTTTAATCAGGGTGGTGATTAGGGGTTTGCTTTCGATCACTTTTTCGCTGAAAAATATAGAGTCTGATATTCTTTTTATTATAAGCCACTTAATTTTTAAGCTAAAGACTTTTTTTTATTTCTGGAGATAGATATTCTTAAATACTTCAAATTAGTTTAAACAAGTTATCCTCGAAAAATGCATAGTTTTCCCGTCTTTTGACTTTGAAACTACAATGTTTAGCATTTGACGAAGAAGAGTTAACATATAATAAAGTATAGCTCGATTACTATTGGTCTTAAAGAAAATTTAAAAAACGGTTTTGTTGATTTTTTCAAAAGGTACATTTTTGTTAAGCAAAGTTGTTTTGATAAAACGAAAACTTGTTGAGTTATTTGCAGAAAACTGATTAAAAACATTAATTTTTTTAATATAAAACTAACACTTTCGATAGCGAATAAATCGAAAACTATTAATTTTATCAAAAAAATGTATAGAATATTTTTTGCTTAGAATGAATGTTTTTACCAACTTTGCGGTCAAAATATAATAAAAAATTTTTACCCCCGAGATGGGGTGGCAACCACCCCCATGGTAAAAGCGCGTTTCGGCATCATATAGATTTTGATCTTTGCACTATCCACTACTTACTCTCAAATTTTCAAGCAAATCGATCCATTCTGTAAAAATTGCGAGGTTTTGGTCTAATATTAAGCTTCATTAATTGGACTATACAGTGCTAGTCAAAAGTCCGTACCCCCCCTCGTAACTTTTGAACGGTTATACTTATAATAGTGAAATTTGGAGGAAGAAAATGAACTGACGTATGCTTCTTAACTAGTCATGACAGGTGACGTAAAAGTGACAGATGACTTTACAGCGCCACTGTGACAGATAATTTTAAATGGTACCCTATGGTAAGCGATACCTCGTTTGATAGGTATTGAAAATACCCATTCAGCTATACTAATTTTGTTTGAGTTTAAACTCATTTGTATGAATAAATGAAATAATATAAAATTGTAGTTTCGCATTTAATTAATAAAAATTCAAACCTCCGCCTATGGTTACTTGTCAAAAAGGTTGACGTTGACGTAAAAACTACTAGAGAGCTGAAAAATGTCAACTTTTTTGACAAAATAACCATGGGCGGACATTTGAATTTTTAATAATTAAATGCGAAACTACAAAGTTATATTTATTTCATTTATTCACCAAAATCAAAATCAAATTAAACCCAAAAAAATTAGTATGACTGAATAGGTATTATCAATACCTTTCAAATGAGGTGTCACTTGCCATAAGGTCCCATTTAAAATGATCTGTCACAGCGGCGCTGTAAAGTCATCTGTCACTATTACGTCACCTGTCATGACTAGTTAAGAAGCGTACGTCCGTTTATTTCCTCCCTCCAAATTTCACTATTATATGTATAACCGTTCAAAAGATACGAGGGGGGGTACGGACTTTTGACTAGCACTCTATAGGGTTATACGACTATTTTTAAGCAAGTTATGTTTTTCAAGGTTTTATACTTTTAATGATTTTTGATATTTTTTTGGATTATTTTTTAAATTCCTCATTATGACTTTTTTTCTTGTACATTTAGGTATATACATTGTAGAATAAAAAAAGATTATTTTCTTTACTTTAAAATGGTGCACAAAAAATTTTAGGACTATTTTTAAACATGGTATCCGTAGGATACCCAAGTGTATCCGTAATTTGAGAAAAAATTTAAATTTTTTATTTTTTTTTCAATTAGAAGAATTCAGTTGCATAACATCATTTTTAATCCCAAATAACTTTTCTTAATAACACTTCTCGATATTGTGAAATATAAAGGTATTTCACTCTTGAGCGAAATTCATATTTTTTAACATACCTCGTACACTATTAATAAAATTTTATAACTGATGATTGCATCTTAGGTTTTAGACTATGCAAATCATTTTATAAAAAATATTTTTTTTCATAAAGTTAATATTAAAAAAGTTTTTCATATGACTTCAACTTAGTGGGACCTATTGCATGTGTATATGTCACAATTTGAAAAAGTATATTGTGTTTCAAGATAATCCTAAAATTTTTTATAATACACCATTTTAAAGTAAAGTAAACAGGCTTTCTTTTTTGTTGTACAATGTATATACCTAAATATACAATAAAAAAAGTTATAATGAGAAATTTAAGAATAATCGTAAAATATATCAAAAATTTTTAAAAGTATAAAACTTTGAAAAACCATATCTTGCTTAAAAATACTCATACAGCCTTTTATAATAGACCATTTTAAAGGTAATTGAAATTTTCTATGTATCAAATGTGACATTGCATATACCTAAGGTTGTGTAGAAATAAATGTTACAGAACAATGTTTGCGAAGTAACAAGGAAAATGGCCCAAAATCCCTTCTAGTGGCTAATTTTGAAAAATCATATTTTGGAAAATATAAATCATCGAGACATCTACTGAACGTCATTTTAAAGAGGAATGATAGAAGTTTTTTTCTGTAAAGTAATGCATATAACTATATCCCGGTGGAAAAAAGTTATGGGGCAAAACACAAAATTGCTTTCTTTCGTGTTTTTTTCTTGCTTTTCTTTTGAATATATTTTTGTAAAAGAAAATATTTTTGACTTTAAAATGTGATATTTCGATAGTAAATTTAACCCTGGAACAGTTTTCCTGTAGACGTGTTTGTACCAAAAGTGCATATAGCTCACCCTAATTCGCCCTGTGCCTAGGGACTAATTCACCCCTTTCTGAAAAACGCACCCATTTAAATGGTAGCACTCCGCGGTTTTTTATATTTAGAGGTCTATTGACTATATGAAACAATAAAACCCCGTTGAAGTTGTAGTTCCTTTCTAAAATACATAATCAATAGCCTAATATAAATAAAGCGTAGAATAGAAATGACTAAAAGTTCTCTTATAAAAGTATAAAAGGATGAAGTACTCAATAATTCACTTCAGCCTAAAATATCTTATGGAAAATTTTTCTTTAAATTTCAACAAACTTAATAAACAACTGGAAAAAAGATAAAATTTTTTGGTGACCTATAAAAATAGAGCGCAGGCCTATAATGAGTTAAGTATGGGACATATTATATACAAAACTCTTGCGATTTTTTCGATTATTATTGTAACATTCCCCTTAGCCCGACTCTGTAATAATATCATAGAAACATTTAATGCACACATCCTGTAGTACGAGCCTTTTCAGATTATGAAAATGTGTAAATATAACCGAAATGGATTGTGCTGGTTGATTCAATTTTATAGAAACATGGAATCTCCATTTAAGTTTGCTTTTGCTGCCGGTGGCCAAAAACTATTAGCAAATTATTAACAGCACAATTTTAGTCATACGTTAGCTACAAAAATACATATTTCGTGTGATAAATTTTAGGTTTACGTAATATTCGAATAAATGCGTCTATAATTTATAACTTTTATTATTTGTTATATTGTTAAATGGATATTTATATCTTAAGTGGTTTTTGACAATCATAAAATGTTTTAGACGGTATGTGTGAAGTTTTATTATAATTTATAAGTAGACATATAATATTGTATGTCCTTAGTTTAAAGTTTTACAAAAAGACACCTGACGTCATTCGACTAGAATATCTAGTAGAATGACGTAAGGCTGAAAGCTTTTTCTTCATCTTGTAGTTCTATGACTGTTATCGAACGTTGGGTGTCATGTTGGCTGCCATATTCGTTATTATGACTTTACTGACGGCAGCTCTGAACTTAATATATTTTTCAGCAATGATGTTCTTCTTCTAACAGGACCAAGTTTACCTTTGATATTTTCCTGAATGATCAGATGTAAAAAATCAAATTTTTCAGGCCACAAGACAGAAAATGACAGATTTTCTGTCTTGTCATCGTTCGGAGGTTTCTATCCATTTCATTGTCACTTGCTGCCACACTTCCACCATGTGAACAAGTCAAATCACAGCTCAGATGTTACCTGGGGCATATTACTAAAAATATTTCAAACATCCACGCATTTTCAACCTATGTTTCCTTGATGGATTACTTATGCAGGGATTTGACCCTCATATTTTTGTTATATTATATTATCTTGGTGGTTAGCATGTAAACTTCACGTAAGCACTGATGATGACTGGTAAACCAGTCGAAAACTAGTTATGTGATTGTGATGTAGCCCATTTTAGGGATTTTAAATATGTACCTTTTATAAAGGATTTTACTGGTTTTTATACTTGTTTTTATACTTTATGTTTGTTTATTCTAGTTTTCTATTTTGTATATCTTAATAAGTGTGTCGTGATTATGTACGCCTCTTTTGACGAAGATTCTTCATTTTGCCATATTCTGGTTTGTTCATATATTATTATTTGAACTCTGTTTTCTCTTCCATATTCTTCTATTTCCACCAGTAGTAGGTTTTGGTAATTTTGAACGTATTTTGTTAAAAAACATTATTAACAACATTATTTAAAAAACAATATTATTATGTAACGGTATAAACGTCACATATTTATTAATTTATATTTAAATAATTATTTTATTTCAATTTCTCTTTATTTTATTAATTTCTTAAATTTCTGATTTCTTTTACTATTTTTGTTCTAAAAATAGCTGGCGCCCTCTTCCTTTATCAGCTAAATATTCTATCCATGTCTTACCCGTACTCAAAGGTAACAACTAACTTTATCATAGTCATATATACATTTTCTATGCCACGTTTCATTTGTCAGTTGGCAACTCTTGACTTCCCTTACCTTCCGTCATACCAGTCTCAGTCTGGTGTAAGTGGCAATGTTTTCATAATTTCTTTTGTCTACTTAAGAGCATGTTTCTCTACAAAATTCATTTATATCGTCTAGTATCTCTTGAGGTTTTATTTTATATTTGTAAGTTGATCTCATTATATTTAATAGCTAACCAATATCCAGCGTCTTTTTTGTTATGTTTACTATTTATACATAACTTCTCCAGCTCACGTGTTTTTTAACTTTGTTAAACCTTCATGCGGTTAGTATCTTTAATTAAATTAGACTAATTCTGTTAATAATAACTTTATTCACTTGATATTATTTAATATTTTTCTTATTAGGTACTGCAATTTTGGAAGATATGGCAAGGGATATTTGAAAGAATTTGATGTTAGTATCTTTAATTAAATTAGAATAATTCTGTTAATAATAACTTTATTCACTTGATATTATTTAATATTTTTCTTATTAGGTACTGCAATTTTGGAAGATATGGCAAGGGATATTTGAAAAAATTTGGTGTCTCTAATATAAAATTTCTTATTCTAGTTTTTTGGCCTTAATAATTATTTCGTGTCCCTCCTTCTCCGGAGGGATCATCATGAAGCCTACATCGTCGATAGTGGATCCCAATGTGGAATAAAGCAATCAATTTAAGACTGCAGTTGTCTTCAAGACCACAACGGATATTTGAAGACATTCTAGTGCCATCTACGTCCTTTATATCCAGCAAGCCATCCACAATTACTTATACTAACTTAACAATAAGGATGCAGCAGAAATAAATAAACCAAGACACGTTAAATGCTACTAGGAGCACTCCCGAATCATAATTTACAATGCATATAAACTTTGAAAATCATGATTCGGGATTTACAATGTATATGTTACCGTTAAAACCCGATTTCAGTTAAAACCCGAATTTACTAGGAAAAACTAGTTTTAACTAAGCGCTTTAGACCAGCGATTCTCAATCTGTGGTACATGTACCACTGGTGGTACAATTCATTACTTGCGGTGGTACACAAAACACAAAAAAAATTAAAATAGTAGTACTTAGTAAGTCTTCATAATACACTCTAAAAATACAGGGTGTAACAAAAATACAGGTCATAAATTAAATCACATATTCTGGAACCAAAAATAGTTCGATTGAACCTAACTTATCCTAGTACAAATATGCACACAAAAAAAAGTTACAGCCATTTGAAGTTACAAAACAAAAATCGATTTTTTCCAATATATCGAAAACTATTTGAGTTTTCTTATTGAAAACGGACATGTGGCATTATTATGACAAGAGAATCTTAAAAAAAAATTCTGCACCTCATAAAAATTTTATGGGGGTTTTGTTCCTTTAAACCCCCCAAACTTTTCTGTACGTTCCAATTAAATTATCATTGTGGCACCACTAGTTAACCACAATGTTTTTAAAACTTTTTTGCCTCTTAGTAATTTTTCTAACTAGTTTTTATCGAAATATTTTGAATATTTGTCAAATCCACCACATATTTGTATACTGTTAAGTACGATTATAGAGACCCTATAATAATATGAAAATTTATTTATAAATTACAGATTTTATAAGTGTATTTTGAACCATATTAAAAAGAAGCCACATCTCGATGAAAGGTGCCTTATCGAAAAAATACTAAGAGGCAAAAAAGTTTCAAAAACATTGTGTTTAACTAACGGTACCATAATAATAATTTAATTGGAACGTACATAAAAGTTTGAGGGGGTTTAAGGGAACAAAACCCCCATAAAATTTTTATGGGGTGCACAAATTTCACTATAATTTCTTTTTAAGATATTCCTGCCATAGTCATGCCACATGTCCATTTTCATTAAAATATCTCCAATAGTTCGATATATCGGAAAAAATCGATTTTCATTTTGTAACTTCAAAGGGCTGTAACTTTTTTTGTGTGTGCATATTTGTACTAGGGTAAGTTAGGTTCAATCGAACTATTTTTGGTTCCAGAATATGTGATTTAATTTATGACCTGTATTTTTGTTACACCCTGTATATGTGGTACCAAAAATAATAAAAAGAACTATAGGTGGTACATGACTCAAAAAGTTTGAGAACCGCTGCTTTAGACAATTCTAGTTTTAACTAGTCAAAGCTAGATTTGACTGCTAAATTCAGTTAAAACTAGAAATCCCGAATAAATTTCATTTAGAGTAGTTTATACTAGTTTTTACTGGAATTACTAGCGAATACCAGTTAAAATCGTTGCGAGAAGAGACAAATACGATTTGGCGCTTTCGGGGTAGGGTTACAAACGGTAACAAACTAGTGTGTGCAACTGTTGATTTTTCTGCATCGTTTTTATTGGTTATATTATTATTACCATTATTACACTACTGTGTATTATTCACCATGAGTAATAATGTCGAAGATCAGGTTGAGAGCAAAGATATAAATAAGAACTTAGAAAGGACGTTTTTGGAAAAGATCTTGCAAAAGGAACAGACCGAGAAGAAAGAAAGTCATTACAATGTTGTGACCAAAGCATGTATAATAAATTAATGCCCGAAGTACAAGATGCGGAACTGTGTGCCCAGAAAACACTAAAACGATCTGAAGACAGAATTGTTGAAGTTGGCGAAATAAAAAAGTTGGCTTCTAGATCTGAACCCATCAAATATTATGTACCTGCTGAACAGATTTTTGACATAATTGAAGCAGTCCACGTTGTTATTGGTCATGGAAGTTGGGATAGGTTGAAGACTGAAACCGCCAGAAAATACGCAAATGTAACAATTGGTATGTTCAATAATTTTATATCAATTTGTGAGACCTGCGAACGAAAGAAGAGTAAAGCGAAGAGGGGTCTTGTGTCGAAACCTATATTGCATTCAGAAATGAATAGTCGCTGTTAGGTAGATTTGATCGATATGCAATCACAAGAGGATCACGGCTACAAGTTTATTATGGTTTATCAAGATGATTTAACAAAATTTGTTTTGTTGAGACCATTACAAAATAAGAGGGTGGACGAAGTTACTTATCAATAATTAACGGATATATTCTTGACTTTTTACATTTATGTATTTTACTTTCCGATAATGGCCGAGAGTTCGGTAATGTGGCCGAGACTTCGGTAATGTAGTTATAAATGCGGTAATGTCATACTGACCTAAGGCGAAATTAGTTCATGGAAAACCAAGGCACAACCAGAGTCAAGGTTCAGTAGAGCGAGCTAACCAAGACATTGAGAAAATGTTAGCAGTCTGGATGCAATACAATAACAACAACGTGGTCAAAGGACTTGCGTTTTTTACGTTAACGATCTTGTCCAGTATTTTACGTTTTAGAGAAATTATTTACAAACAACCAGAGCAGCAAATTATTTACCGAGTTTTAGTTGAATCTAGAAATTACTGAAAAGTTTAGTAAAAACTAGTTTTGACTGATATATGTTTAGTCTCAACTAGAATTAACTAAAAATATTTGATAGTTCTAGTTTTCACTAGTTAAAACTAGAATTGTCTAAAGCTCATAGTTAAAACTAGTTTTTCCTAGTAAATTCGGGTTTTAACTGAAATCGGGTTTTTACGGTAACATATATACATTGTAAATTTCCCTACACCTTACGCTAGAAGGGATTATGATTATATATGTATATATATTTATATATACATTGTAAATTATGATTCAGGATTGCTCCTTGTAGCATTTAACGTGTCTTGGTTTGTTTATTTCTACTGCATCTTAATTATAAATTTAGTATAAATATCATTTAATTGTAAAGCTATTGGCAGGATTAACTTATTAACTCATTCGCTGACGACCATGCGCCAGCGCGTGGTTACTTCAGCCAGGTGCCATTCACGCGCCTGCGAGTGATATGGTTATTTAAGTCTGGTGCCGTTCAACAGAGTGGCTCCTAGCCGAGTTCAATCCACTTCGATAGACAGCAAATAGGTTAATATTAAACTATCATTAAATTTGTATAGTAAATTTATATTTTATTTTATTCCTTCTAAAACTCATTGTTCACCTTTTCAACTAAGTTTAGACGAACGTATATACACCTGAATGACTGAGCTAGGCGAAACCTTTACAATCTGCTTTCATAGTTAGTTGGGGTTTTAATGTTATACATTAACACCCCAACTTTCTGAGGTAGTTTGATTGACTGGGACAGCGGAGACAAGCTCTGGAGGAAAAAGGTTTAAAACTTAGTAGGAAAAAGACAAAATATTTGAAATGTTCGTTTAAAGATGGAGTTACTACAAATAAAATGGTATCTTTGGATGGTGAACTGATTGTAAAAAGCAATAGTTTTAAGTACCTGGGATCGGTATTACAGAGTAATGGAGAAATAGATGGAGATGCATGCAGTAGAATTAGAGCTGGATTGATGAAGTGTAAGGAAGCAAGTGTGTGCTGTTTGACAGGAAAATTCCAATGAAGTTAAAGGGAAAATTCTATAAAACAGCCATAAGACCGGCTATGATGTACGGAACTGAATGTTGGTTGGGCAGTGAAAAAGAAAGAGGAACAACGAATGCATGTGGCGGAAATGAGAATGCTTAGATATATGAGTGGAGTGACACAAAAGGATAAAATTAAAATGAGTGTATTATAGGAAGTTTAGGTGTGGCACCAATTGATGCCAACATGAGAGAGCATAAGTTGTGATGGTTTGGTCATGTTCAACGCCGAGACGCTAATCACCCAATACGAAGAATTGTTGAAGTGTAGATTCCTGGAAGGAGTAGGGTAGGAAGACCAAAGAAGTCGTGGGGGGAGACGATTAGGCAGGACATGTTGGTAAAGGGGATTAATATTGATATGACCCAAGATAGAATTGTATGGAGAAATGCAAATAGGGAAGCCGACGCCGCGTAGGGATAAGACAAACAGAATGATAATGATGATTTCTGAGGTACTTTGATCGTTAGAAATATAAAAAAAAACAAACAGTAACCTATTATTAAAATATTTATAAACACAATGACAGCATAAGTGCAAAATGGGAAAACCACTTTAAATTCACAGAATTCATGTCAATTTACATTCGCTAGGAATATTTTATAAAACCATTAGCGTTTAATACACCCATTATATTTTGGCACGTATGGACTCAGTTCGAATCAATTAGCTTTTACGGCCGATGCCAACAATCAAAGCGTTAGAATATATCACATTTATTTATCAAAACAACTTCCTATCCAAAACATAGACGTGCAAACACATGTAAAATCTTGCGAAGGGAAAAATTTGTGAAAGTAATTATCAAGAATGTAAGGAACAGAGAAAATTTGTAAAAGAAAAAAATAAAGAAACTAAGGACCTTCAATGGGAAGAATTTGGAAATAAAATGAGAAGTGATAGTAAGGGTAATGCGAAGTTGATCTATCATCATCCAGCCTTCTGCATCTAAAGTTGAAGATTGGCCTCCCCTAATTTCTTCCAGTTTTGTCGATCTTGGTCTTTCTGTAACCAATTCCCAGCAATCCTTTTGACGTCGTCTGTCGCTGTCCATCGTGTAGGTGGTCTAACTCCACTTCTTCTGTCTTCTCTTGGTCTCCACACTGTAATTTTTTGGGTCCACCTCCCGTCCTTCATTCTGGCTACATGGCCCGCCCAATTCCACTTCAGCCATGCTACTCGCTCTATGACATCTGTGACGAAAGTTGACGAATGAATGTTGAAGAAATCAGAAGAAGCAATCAACCGGAGTAACAGGTTTTAACGCGTCCATGGAAAAGAACAGCAATAAATCGAGTTGATTGGAGAACTTGGTGAAGGAGGCCAAGGCCCGGTTTGGGCTGTAGTGCCATTGGATGGAACAGGTTTAAAGGACAAATATGGTAACATACTATTAAAAATGATGATATTATTGAGAATAAATGAATGACACCAGAGTCTCCCAAGAATGAGAGACACCAACGAAATAGAGAATGATAGGCTGGAGTCCAATTTTACTGAACACATTAAAAAATGGTAAGGCTGCAGGATACAATACTATTAAGGCTTAACTAATTAAATATATGTAAGCAAAAGAATTACATTTACTATGAAACGTCATAAGGATATGTTGGTATACAATACAGGATACATACCTAGAGATTGGATTCTTGCTACAATTCTCCCATTACACAAAAAAGATAATAAATACAAGTGTTTAAACTAGAGGGGAATATCATTGTTGGTATATAGTTGCTAGTAAAATCTAATAAATGATACTAGAGAAAAACTGAGAGAAAATATCGAAGCCACACTGGATGAAAGTCAATGTGGCTTTAGCCCTGGATGAGGTAAAACCGACCTGATATTCACAGTGAGACAGCTATCAGAAAAAGCCCTAGCGCATAACAGTAAGCTCTTTCTCTGTTTTGTGGAGTGGACATCAAAAAGTCTTTAATCGTGCACCACGTAACAGGATCTGGAAAATATTTAACCGTAGAAATGTGAAATCCAAGCTAATCCAATAAAGAGTTTCTATAAATGTATACGTAATAATGTAAGAACGAACAACCGCCCTTCTCTCGAATTCTACAAAAGGACAGGTGTAAGACAAGGTGGTGCCCTAAGTCCTTTTTTGTTCATCACTCTAATGGACGAAATTGCAAAAGAATGTAGGGGTAAGGTAAACAGATCATTTTAATTTACGAGAGGCAGGACAGCTTCTTTGGGTTTAAATTTAATAACAGGCGTTTTGTCGCAATTGGGAAGAAGGGATACAATCGGTTCAGAATATGCATAGGGATATTTTGTGTGGCCATCTAGTTTTTACAGCAAGTATAAGAGAAGTTCATTCACGTGAAACAGGCATACACTCCACTGTAATAAAATAAAAATGTATACCATTTTTATTATTCAGTTGCAATGCGAAGGCAAAACAATCTTACTTTTCAATTAGAATACGGAGTGCAATCCAGCTCTCTGAATCGCGATTTTCGATTCTTATTGGAATCTCATCGGAGAGAGCGCAGGCTTGTTCTAAATATTCTAACTGACCAGCACCGAGAGCTTTTCCCACACATTGCAACTGAAACAAATAAGGTAGGTGACTAGCGTCATCTGGCAATTGAACGATGAAGTTTTTCAATCCTAAAAGCAACATTAATAATATTGAAAATATTACTAAAATATTTTTAAATTGAAAAACTTATTGGTACATTTACCTGGTGACTCAGAGGCCTTGCAAGCCAAATGGATGCTGCAGTGAAGACAAAGGGAAGGAATTCTACACTATACAATTCACATCCCCCGTCTGCAGCTTGGTAAAGTTCCAACGGAAAATGCACCTAGTTACTCTACGGAGTAATACGAATATAAAATAAAAATGTATACCATTTTTATCATTCAGTTGCAATGCGAAGGCAAAACAATCTTACTTTTCAATCAGAATACGGAGTGCAATCCAGCTCTCTGAATAGTCACCAGGTAAATTGGAATCTCATCGGAGAGAGCGCAGGCTTGTTCTCCATATTCTAACTGACCAGCACCGAGAGCTTTTCCCACACATTGCAACTGAAACAAATAAGGTAGGTGACTAGCGTCATCTGGCAATTGAACGATGAAGTTTTTCAATCCTAAAAGCAACATTAATAATATTGAAAATATTACTAAAATATTTTTAAATTGAAAAACTTATTGGTACATTTACCTGGTGACACCTCCAAGGCTTCTACAATTTGTAAGCCAAATGGATGCTGCAATGAAGACAAAGGGAAGGAATTCTACACTATGCAATTCACATCCCCCGTCTGCGGCTTGGTGCAGCTTGGAATAAGCCTGCGCGCTCTCCGATGAGATTCCAATAAGAATCGAAAATCGCGATTCAGAGAGCTGGATTGCACTCCGTATTCTGATTGAAAAGTAAGATTGTTTTGCCTTCGCATTGCAACTGAATGATAAAAATGGTATACATTTTTATTTTATATTCGTATTACTCCGTAGAGTAACTAGGTGCATTTTCCGTTGGAACTTTACCAAGCTGCAGACGGGGGATGTGAATTGTATAGTGTAGAATTCCTTCCCTTTGTCTTCACTGCAGCATCCATTTGGCTTGCAAATTGTAGAAGCCTTGGAGGTGTCACCAGGTAAATTTACCAATAAGGTTTTTAATTTAAAAAACTTTTAGTAATATTTTTAATATTTTCAATATTATTAATGTTGCTTTTAGGATTGAAAAACTTCATCTTTCCACTTTAAAAATTTATATACTCGTGTTTCTATAATCCGAATAAGTCCACCTTTCCAGCCCTTTCTTTACATTTGTACCGTCACATCTCATAACACATAATTTGCTTAGATCTGTATCTATACCATGGCTTTGTAAGTAGTTTAATATTCCTTCGGCAGTATCTATGGCACAAGATTTACTAAGAGCTAAATACCCAAAATATAATCTACCTGGTCCTTCAATTATGAGGTCTAGCTATGGGGGCCCCAGCTATTATGCTGTTTAGTTTTCATGATCTGCCTCCCATGGTTTGATTCGAAGAGCATGGTTTGATCTTTTCTTCCATAGAAGTATAGCCCTTCAATCGACTTGGTAAAATTTTTGTTCTCATGCTGGAGTTGCCGTCTGTTTTCCGTAACTCCTCTCCGAATTTTATTAGATCTAAAACGGCACATCGACAGCTTTAGAAGTCTTAGAAAGCTTAAGTCTTTTTCCTGCTGACTGTATTATCTTTCTTTCACTTAACAATAGAATACGACAACAAATCGTCGGTATACTGCGAAAGCCAGGTAACTGCCGAAATACTGAAACCGAGAAAAAAGGTTTTTAAAGTTTAGTGTTTTATTTTGAATTAACAGGACAACTTGTGTTTGATATTCGGTATTCTAGTAAAAGATGCATATATTAGAAATGATATTCTATCATTAGTTTGAAAATGTTAAGACACGTAGCTGATTAAACCTAAATTTAAGATGGAGATGCGGTCACTTACCTGGTTTTACCTGTAAATCTAAATTAATCAGTTACCCTTAAAATAACACATTTATAACAAATATAATAAACCAGATATAATATTTTGTAGTTTTTTGATCGGAATATGAGGCTTTAACTAGTTAATAGCAATGTTTTTAAGAGATTAGTCGATAATTATAACATTTAACTGGTTTTCCCTGAACATTTTATTCAGAGCTGTTTGTAGTTATATGGATATTATTTACATAAATGATAGGCAGTTTTATGGAAAAAACAAATTTATTTTGAACGTGTTACAGATACAAGAAAATAATATTACTATGCGTATAGATTAGTCACTGAAAGCAGAATCTGACAAGATGCAATTGGCATCGTAAAATACGATACCACCTGTTATATTCCTCCGGTATCACTCCCTTATCAAATAGCTGTAACAAATCTCTGTTTTTTGCTATGCTAGTTGGCGAAGTTCTATCATAAAGTTGCTTAAGTTTTTATCGACTAACATAAGCATGCTTATGTTAGTTGATAACTCAGCTTACTTTTTTCTTGTTGACTGCCGTGCAGTATCAATAAGGAAATGAAGCTTGGTGACGCGTCATAATTGAAATGGATTGTGTTTGTCTCTTCTTTCACGAATCTCATCTTTTTATCTTTAACATTATTTTTTCGGCGTTTTGGTCTTTTGTTCGGTTTTTAATTAGAGTGTGTGACAATTTTTTTAAATCATAAAATTCGTAGTACGTATTTAAAATGTTTACACTTGTATGGTTCTATACATACTTTTTGATCACTGACCTTGACATTTTTAGTTTCCCTTGCATGTTGCAAAAACAGACAAGTAATCTGCCACACCATAGAGAGATCTGATTTCTAGCGGTTTAGATGACTGCTATGCTATGTACAGGTCAACTTCCATACAAGATTGTCCCACTCTAAAAATTTATGTCACGATACTGTCCTCCACAGGTATAAGAAAATACACTTATTTCACTTGCTTACATATTCTGGGACACATTTTGATAAGTAGTTTAGTATAATGCTTTCTATTTCAGAACTTCCTCGTCTACCGTTAATTTCTGACCAGGCAAAACGGTAAGCTACATTTGGTAATGCGGCTTCATTTACACACAAATTGTTGATCCATAATTTTCGGGAAGAATATATGAATTGTCCAGTTAATCTGGAATCTGTAGTTATAGCCTGTAGATCGAAAGTGATTGAAACAAAATTCCGTTGTTGATTAGAGCTTTTCTTATCATTTCGTTTTTCGAGATTCCATACTTCTTTTTTTTTTCTGATGTTGTTTGTAACTATTTTCTAAATCCGGTTTCTTAGTTGGATTAGCCATATCATAATATGATAGGGCTAATAAATATTATTTATTACAAACTAAGCTTATCTTATTTAGGACAAAAAAGCTTAAATTATAGTCGTTAGAAAATATTCTTCGGTATGTAACTTCGCTAATACCTTCCGGTTTCTTCAGCTGACAATCATTTACATAAAGTTGATACATTTTCCTTATACTCAAATTTTTGTCCAAATACCCACGCTTCGAACTTTGGCGGATATAATGTGGGACCATGGTTAGAAAAGACTCAATATGAGCCTTCACAATTTTGCGTTTTTCATTGCTTGTTTTATCTGGCAGTATAATATGCTTGCCTCTTGCCCGTATCTGCATAACAACATATAATATCAATTTTTCTTACGACATCTTGCATTAACGACGCTGATATACAAAGTGTCTTACAAAAAAACTTCTCACATACCTGTACCTCTTGACCATTCAAAGAAACATAGTCGATATTATCGCTTTTACCAGTCGATATGAATGGGAAATTTTAATAAAATATACATGTAAAATGTATTAAAGACATTTATTACCTTTTTACTGAGTATGGCATACAGCAGTAGAAATATATTGTTGTCCGGCAAAATAATATATGTGCGCTTACTTGGTTTTACATGCAACAGAACTTTAATTTTGTGAAAGTAAGTAACGATATATTGTTTTACTTGAAAATGAAAAGTTGGTTATGTGTAACTTATTTGTTTATCACACAAATTTTCTGCTGAATGTTAAGTAGTATCATTCACTGGGTTTTACCTGTATGTAGAGCGTAAAAAGCTGAGAATTTTGGTATACTTAACTCAATATTTTAAAATTTGTCATTTACCTGGTTTTCGCAGTATACCGACGAGATGCTTTTCAAATGCCCCAAGCATTTTTTTAACAAAAAAAATTTTTTTAATGGCCAGGGAGTACGGTTAATGTAGAAAATCTCAAAAAAAAATTTCGGCTCGGCGCGGCCTAACGTGCGAACACATGTTAAGTACTTGTACTTACGAAGGGAAAACATTGAGACATAAGTGTTTTAAATCAGAAAGTCTAAGCTTTTCAACATAATATAGTATATTAAGTATGGAGAACGGTAAGGGTTTTATACCGATCGAAGACAATTGTTTTCCGTGACAATTATTGTCTGAGATCGGTTACCCTTAACGTTCGACATGCTTATAACGTTTTTTGCACGATTGATACCATTATAAATTATAAAATTAAACATTTTCGTCATATTGACTAGTTTCATTCATTTTATCAAGATAGATACTTTGGTTGTTAGGTAGTAACTAGGGTGCATAACAACAATGTAGAATTGAGTTTTTATTTAGTTGTCAATAAAAATAATTCGTTCGTTTTCTTTATTCTTTAAAAAAATTAATTAAAATTAAGAGATTTTTTAACTCGACGGTAAGTGAATTACATACCGTCGAGTTGGAGTACTTATCGTCGAGTTGGATTACTTACCGTCGAGTTGCTAGTAAATGTCACCTACTGACGTAAAATCTGTCACGGTAAACAGTCAAAAATGATCAATCGTACAAAAAAAATATTTATAAAATATTTTTAAAAGATATTTAATTAAAAAAATTTTTGTACCATATTCCTGGTGACACCTCCATGGCTTCTAAAAATTGCAATCCAGATGGATGCTGCATTGAAGACAAGAGGGAATTATAAAAAGTTACCATTCACAACCCCGTCTTCAGCTTGGTAAAGTTCCTACGGAAAATGGACCTAGTCACTCTATAGGAGTAATACTAATATGAACACCATTATTATTCAGTTGCAATGCTAAGCCAAAACTGTCTTAATTTTTACTTAGGTTTTTCTTTATTTATGGCTTTAGCAATTAGCTATTTAGCCAGATACAATCATGTTGATAATAATAATTAATACTAATACAAAAAAAAACAAACTATTAAAGCTAATACAAATTATTAAAATACATATTATTTTTACTTAGGTTAGAGAGCGCGGCCAGCACTCTCGTCGATAAGAGTGCTGGCCGCGCTTTTTAACCTAAGTAAAAATTAAGACAGTTTTGGCTTCGCATTGCAACTGAATAAAAATGGTACACATTTTTATTTTATATTAGTGTTACTCCTATAGAGTAACTAGGTCCAATTTCCGTTGGAACTTTACCAAGCTGTAGACGGGGTTGTGAATTGCAACTTTTTAGAATTCCCTGTTGTCTTCAATGCAGCATCCATCTGGGTTGCAATTTTTAGAAGCTATGGAGGTATCACCAGGAAAATGGTCCAAAAAGTTTTTCAATTAAATATCTTTTAAAAATATTTTATAAATATTTTTATTAGGTTGAAAAACTTAGACTTTCATTTAGCAGATTCCGCTATGCACCTACTACCTTCACGCCAGTTGCAATGGGGGACAAATAAATGTCGAAAATTTTTACCTGGAGTAGAGATAGCAGCCTATGCATTCTCTGAAAAGCCTCTAACAAGAGGTGAAATCGTCGATAAGAGTGCTGGCCGCGCTCTCTAACCTAAGTAAAAATTAAGACAGTTTTGGCTTCGCATTGCAACTGAATAAAAATGGTATACATTTTTATTTTGTTTTAAATCAATTTACTAAAACTTTTGTACACCAGTATCATTTTATTTTTGCGCCGTCTCCTTTCTAAAGTTGGCGATCCAAATGGCAATTGTAGCTTTGGAAACTGCTGCACGAATGATTTCTTCGAATGATCGGTCAAACCATCTTCTCAAGTCTTTTGGCCATAAGTTCTACCGTCTTTCTATTGATCTTTTGCTCTGTCAATTTTACATTTCAATATGATTGGGAGTAATTCTTATCTCTCACCTTTCAACGCATTACCCAAGTATTGTGTTTTCCTCTTCTTGATTATTCTTAGTCATTAAGTTTTTGGAACTCTCAACATATATATGGATATAATATACATCCTATAGACATCGATTTTTTTTTTCTGTTTTAGAGTTCATTGTCAAACTTTCAGAGCCATACAACAATACAAAAAAAAAAACGTAACATCTAACCATTCAGATTCTTAGCTCCAGACTAAGGTCGAATATTGTAAAAAATATTTGGTTTCAGCACAATTTTGCAAAAATGTGAAAACGTTGAATTATCTACGTCCGTCTATCTGTCCGTCCATAAACACAACTCTTCTGCCGTAGGTGTCGAATGAAAGCTTATAACCCAAGGATAATATTAAAGGTGAGAAATTTGACCCAGGATTTCCGGTTTTAGAAATGCAACCGGAATTACTGTTTTAAAGTCACCGTCATAGTACAAGCGATATATTATTCGACGCGTCTTAGCAAGACGAGAACAAATATATATTTCCGGTTTCATGACTGTCTGTCCGCCCATCCGCGAATATAACTTCTCCGTTATTAATACAGACAGAATGACAAATGAGGTTTAGAATGATACCTTATAACACAAGGATGGTATTAAGGATGATAAATATGACCTCGGTCTTCCAGTTTTAGAGTTGCAACCGGATAAGTACCGTTTTAAAGTCACTGAAATAGTACACCGAGAGAACAATTTCTTTTCTCCTAAAACACCGATTTCTTTGAGCAATATTTCTTAAAAGTTAACATATCCTATTAACTTAAACATGCCGGTTCACATATTAAAGAAACAAGTTTTTTAAACACAACTCAATAATTTCTTACAGATAATTTCTTCAATACTAAGAAATGCATTAATGGTTACATTTAATTTTCTTATCCTAAAGTTTTTATTTCTTAAATTGAAAACTACAAATATTTTGCAGTATAAGAAATATAATGTTAAGTTAATCCATATTTATATTTGTGAACAAGAAATTTTCTTGCAATCAAATAAATATTTTAAACCACAAGAAATAATTCTTCAGAAATACCCTCTGTAGTAACTGTGGTTGTGGTTATAAAATAAAAACTTTGTCATTAATGCCGAAATGTTACTTGCAAAGAGAATTTCTTCCACAAAAGAATTGCGCAGATTAACTATTTATGATTTAGTCGTCAGTGTTTGTCAAGATGGCGTGATATGTTCATGTTCATATAGATGGATGTTGGATTTATTGGTGTACTTTAAAAATTAACGGATATTTTGAAGGTACGTACATATATAGGTATTAAATAAAAGTAAATTGAGTAATTTAAGATGTAATAATAATATTGTTGCGTATCCGAATGGTTAAAAAAGAAACATAATAGTATCTTTATATGCTTTTTAGGTATAATGATGGACGACTCTGAAATAAAGGAGCTTATTATTCTAACTGGGAAATATGCCACAATTTAAAGCTGGGACAGAATGATATAATATATAGCTTCAGAACAATATTAAGAAAGGAGTTATTAACCAACTGCGGGGCCTTCCAGAAATGGTAGAATTTCATACATGTAAGTACCTTTTTAAAAATGTGTATACTTATTTATCAACTATAATAGGTTTCTTGAATGCATCGTCTTCTATAAAAATATACAATACAACGCTATATCAAACATGGCGGGTTCAACGCTGAGGATTTCTTCTGTTAATTTATTTGAGATAAAGTAATCATTTAGTCTTAAAGAAATATTTGTTTATGGTTAAGAAATGTTATTGCCGAAAACCGTGAAATAGTTAATATGTATTAAATGACTTAAATGTAAACTAATAATACTTTCCCGTAATAAAATTTCTTAATGATTAGGTATGCTGTTTCTTTTAGATTATAAAAATTAAGAAAATTACATATTATTATGTCTGCTTCAATGTTTTACATTGGCTGTATTTTCCCTCTTGTTTTAGCTAAACAATGTTTATTGTGTGACTTAATATTATACAGAAAAATAATTAATATTTCATTAACAAAAAGAAAAATTTAAACAAATATGTGTAGGTTAAATAATGCCATGTTTGAACTAAATATGATTGATTATTATTAGTATTAAGAGTTCTTATGTGGGGCCGTGTATTTGTTTTTTTTTGTATTTCCTAAATTTGTGAAAATAAATATCTATATCTTTATAAAAAAAATTTTATTAAAGTAAGTTTACTCTTTCTACATAACATAACGATTTTGTTTTAGTGAATTGCTGATATACAAAGTGCTATTAACAAAAGAAGGAAAATTTGAGGAAGTTGGATTTGCTTCTCCATCCTTTTATTGTTGTGTAGAAGCCAGTGGTTTAAGAGTTGAGAAAATATTTGTATGTAATAATAACGTTTTATATCTTGTTTTATTAATAAATAATGATTTTACCTTAACACAATGATTTATTTCGCCGTATGTAATATCACTTTATTTTCAAGAAATATTAACTTTAAATATACGTTTATCTCTGCGAAATATATTTCTTAATATTAAATAAATTAATTATTAATAGTAAAATAATAATATTCCTTACTAAGAAATATTATTGCTCAGAAAGAATAGTTTTCTAATGTGTAGAAAATATATTTTTATGACTGATAAAATTAATTAACATCAAGTGTAATTTCTTTCTGATAAATGGGTTTGAAGTTTGCCAGAAAGTGATAGTTCAATCATATTTAAAATATATATTTCTTTGGCTATAGTATAATTTATTTGAAATATTTTAGAAAATTATATCTTACATACAAAGATATATTTCTTAGGCAATATGCCAAGTCGATCTTTCTTAAATATTAATAAAGTTTCTTTATGTCAAAATTTTTTTTCTCTCGGTGTATAAACGATGTATAAATCGACGTGCCTTAGCAAGCGAAACAAATGTATCAACAAAATGTGTAGCAACCGGAATTACTGTTTTAAAGTCACCGTCATAGTACAATCGATATATTATTCGACGCGTCTTAGCAAGACGAGAACAAATATATATTTCCGATTTCATGACTGTCTGTCCGCCCATCCGCGAATATAACTTCTCCGTTATTAATACAGACAGAATGACAAATGAGGTTTAGAATGATACCTTATAACACAAGGATGGTATTAAGGATGAGAAATATGACCTCGGTCTTCCAGTTTTAGAGTTGCAACCGGATAAGTACCGTTTTAAAGTCACTGAAATAGTATAAACGATGTATAAATCGACGTGCCTTAGCAAGCGAAACAAATGTATCCTTTTGTTTTTTATATCACTTCCGGTTAAAAAGTTGTAACCGGAAGTGCCATATTATATATAGTCGCAGAAATAGTACATGATATCAATCGAAGCGTATGGAAAAGTTAAGCTAGAATCTTTAGTTCCGGTTTTGAGGTCATTTCTGTTTAAACAATTATGACCTAAAGTTTAGTAAAAACGACAGCAGAAATATAACACCTTACGCTCTTCAGCGTAACTAGCAGAAGTATTTCATGTGGGAGTCCTAGTATCCAGGCAGGTGACAAGCATTTCGTCAATTTGTAGCCTCAATAGAGGATCAACGTGCTATCGGTGGGTGTAGGAGGGTCTGGAGCATTGGGACAAGGTAAACTATAGAGACCGACCGATTAATCGGCTTCGGCATCGGCTTCGGCCACCTTCGGCCAATATGTAAACCTTCGGCCAACATTCGGCTTCGGCCAAAACGAAGCCGAAGGTTTCGCCGAAGGTGGAATAATAAAATGCTCTGTCAGTATACTATACTATATAAATAATCTCTAAACAATATGCTTCGGCGAGTCTTTGATAATTTGAATAATATTTACACCCTATGTATTTTATAACCTAAACTAAAATGTTTTACAAACTTTCAGGTAAGTAGGTAGGATATAAATTTTAACAATAGGCCAAGATGTCTCAAAGATCTTCATTTGAATATTTCTCACGTAGGCGTAGTAAAATTCTGAGAAACTATAATAATTTTATGGTATTTGTTAAAACTCAAGATTACTGATATTTTGACTACCTAAATATTAATGGCAAAACATCGACCATCGACTTACAAAATATTTTTAGTCACCTTCGGCTTCGGCTTCGGCTTCGGCCAAAAAAATCACATTCGGTCGGTCTCTAGTAAACTAGTTCCTGATCTACTGGATGAATTTTCCTCACCCCAATGAATTGTAACACCAATATATTATTTTTTTAGAGATGTGCAAGTGTATATCTCACATGCTGGGTTCGTTTCTATTGGTTGTTTGCTACAAGAAAAAAATTGTATTTATGGTAGTGGCAATCAAAAAGGATGAAGCAGGAAGTCCAACCCATCTAGAGTATATGTGGGTATATATGTCTATTAAAGTAATATAACATTGGAGATTGCATGGTTCATGCATTGTATCATGATAAAACATTTCTCATCAAGCTAATCATCAGTAATAAAGGACCTAACAATAGGACCTGTTCATTGGCAAAATGTGTTTATTTAGTAATAAAGGACCTAACAATAGGACCTGTTCATTGGCAAAATGTGTTTATTTTATGTGTAATTTTAAGTTAATATTGTTTTCCTAATGTACTATTTAATAATAAAAATAGAGTGCAACATGTATATTGTCATGGAATGTGGCGCCTATGTGTAGCGATCTTGTTTTGCTGGACAGTCTAATATTAAGGTTAATTGAAGTATGAAATGAAATCTTCAATTTGATTTGTGTAGACGGTTGAATATCATAAAGTAATTTTCCATACGACTGTTTTTAAAATTTCTATTTAAATTCAGAAATATGTTAAATTGTATAAAATGGTATATTTAATAATTTGGAATAATTGATCGATAACTAATATGAATACTGAAATTTGGTTATGTTTTTATGTAAATTCGGGTTTTTTTAAGTACGTATTCTCTTACCCCGTCAGTTCTCTTCTACCAGCAGTGTAAATGTTTTTTTTTTCTTTGGAGTTGTGTGACTACGGGCCCTTCAAGTCTCATTCGTCGATTCACCAATTTTGCTCATTTATTTTACAATATATTTTCCTGTACTTATCGACTTAACATTTTCTATCCTACTTATTCTACATACTTTATAAGGAATGACCAATGGTCAGTGGAAATACCACATCAGGCAAAAACACAGGTTTACTTATATAATAGATTTTAATTTCGGTCTTTACGTTAGTTCGTTTATAATTTGATTTTTATATTTTTAATATGTTCTATAAATAATTGCATTAATTCTGTATTATTAATTTGTGATAATATATATGTTAAATTTGTTGGGTGTGTTATATTTTTACAAATGTATAATTTACTTATAAACATATTTATATTTATTGTATTAGAGGGCAATTTAAAATCATATGTTCAGCATCACCTATTTCTCCACATTGACAATATGGATTGTCTCTTAAATGAATTTTATGTAGATATGTTGGAATCAATGCATGGTTAAATCTTAACCGACATATTTGTCTCACTGCGTATTTTGGAAGAGTTGTCATTGCAAACCATGGACTTGATGGTATTGTACATTGAATTTCTTTATAGTACATACCTTTTTTAATTTCCTCAAATTCTTTGCTCCAGATTATTTTATATATATTATTGCTAACATTTTTAATTTCTTCAGGTGTACATTTGTAGTCAATATAATTGTCCCTTCTTTTAGAGCCTGCTTAGCTAAGGAATCCACCAGTTCATTACCCATAATTCCGCTGTGTCCTTTGACCCACACTAACCGTATTTTTTTTAAATCTGTATTTAATTTGTTAATAGTTTTGATTATTTCCAAAATAATATAATTTACTTTGGAAGTTATCTTCAGGTGCTTTATTTTTGACAAAGCGCTTTTACTGTCCCTTATTATAACAATTTCTGAATTTGTGACAATATGTTGACAATATTTCAAGGCTTCTAGTATACCTATTAACTCCGCGGAATATATGTTTGTGTTTATATTTAATTTTACCATTTTTTTATACTTATCTTGTGGATCATATATTGCACAGGCTGTTCCCTCCTTGTTTTTTGATGCGTCAGTAAAAATTTTATATGAATTTGGTACTAATTCTTTTATATCTGTTTCAAACATTAGATTTCTTATTTGATTTGGATATTTCAAATAATCTCGAAGGAAATTTATATCTATTTTCATCGTTTCTTCGAATTTATAGGTATAGCTTAGGTTTATTGATGTAGTGTGAATATTTTCCTTGTACTTAGCCAATTGTCTATAGCATTCTGCAATACAAGGTGATTTCTTTTTTTGCCAGTATTTATTCATTAAATCTTGTATTGACAATCGATTAATTTTTTCAATTATATTGGATTCTTTATGAAGTAATTTAATTAAAAATTGACTGCCTAGTTTGCATCTTCTTATTCTCATAGGCATTTCAGAACACTCTATAAATAAATTATTTATTGGAGTAGACTTTAGAGCGCCTAAACACAGTCTTAAACATTTGTTCACAACGACTTCAATTTTTTGTAGATAACAGTTGGCTGCGTACGCATAAAATACTGATCCATAATCTATTATTGCTTTTATATAAGCTCTATAGATCAAAAGAGAGAGATTGAAATCTGCTCCCCATGTGTAATGTGAAACTGCTCGTAAAATATTTACTCCTTTTTCTGTTTTCCTAATTATATTTTCTATTTGTTCTTTCCATAGAAGTTTTTGATCCAAAATGACACCGAGGTGTTTTACAGATTTTTGTACCGGAAAATTTATATTATTTAATTTTATTTCTACTGGGACATTTTTCCTTTGTCTAGTAAATACACAGGCTTGAGTTTTATCTTTAGATAATGTAAGTCCATTTTTAAATGCCCAGTTACTAATTTTTATGTAGTTACCATTGATATTTTTGATTCCTTGATTAATTTCAGTTTGATCTTGACAAATTATCACATCGTCTGCAAATTGTATAATTTTTGAAAATTTTGCTGTTTTTTCTAAATCATGTGTATATATAAGGTACAATACTGAACTTAATATGCCTCCTTGTGGTAATCCATCTCTAGCAATTTGAAGTCCTAACAGGTTGTTGTTAATGTTTAGGAATATTTTTCTGTTGGAATACATCTTAATTATTTGTTTATTAAAGCTTTCCGGAAGACTAATTAGTGACATTTTGTTATATAGAATACTAAGATTGACATTATCGTATGCTCCTTCTATGTCCATAAATAAAGCTGTAACAGACTTATTTTCAGTAAAACTAAGATTAATATCTGTTACTAGATGACCTATGTTTTCTGTGGTAGAATATCCTCTTCTAAATCCGAATTGTGAAGCCGGTATTTTTTCATTAGATTCTAACCATATCTGCAATCTCCACTTTACCATTCTTTCAAATGTTTTACTAATACAAGATCCTAACGAGATTCCTCGATATGATTCTTGCATTTCTGGATTTTTGTATGGTTTTAGAAAGGGTAAAACTATAAACTCTCTCCAACTTGATGGATAACATTCGGTATTCCATATTTTATTGTAAATTGCCAGTAGCATATTCTTAGCCTCTTCTCCCAATTTACTTATCATGATATATTGAACATCATCAAGTCCTGGAGCTGTGTTTTTGTTTATTTTTATACTCGCTTCTAATTCATTCATAGTAAATGATTTTACTAAATTATGTTCTTCTACATTAGTCGAATATATGATATTTTGAGCAGGACCCGGTTGACAAATTTTATTAAAAAAATTTGTTATCCGATCTCCTTCTAT
Organism: Diabrotica virgifera virgifera; assembly: GCF_917563875.1. Lineage (NCBI taxonomy): Eukaryota > Metazoa > Arthropoda > Insecta > Coleoptera > Chrysomelidae > Diabrotica > Diabrotica virgifera. The sequence goes on from NC_065450.1 coordinate 85,325,869, forward strand.
AACTGAACATGGGTGGTTTATAGGCATTATTTAACATTCGTATTTGACTCCAAATGGTTTTAATATTTGTGTTTCAATTTAAAGAGACACAAATTTCTCTCCACGCTTTTCTCTTACTTTGTTTTATTATTTTTTTAGTAATAGCTGTGCATTTGTTGTAGTTAATGTAATTTTCATTTGTTCCTTGTTTTTTGTACTGTTTAAGTGCTAATTGTTGTTGCTTTATTGGCCTACTACACTCTGGATTCCACCAATTCTTATTAAATTTTGCGTTGTAACGGTCACGTTACGAAATTAGCTCTTTAATTATTATTATAATTATTTTCCCTCGGTCTCTCATTTAAATTCTCTAATTTCTCGTAAAAGACTTCTGATGTGACGTCACACTTCGGTGATGGAACGTACTATGTACGCCACCTATCGAGCAATAGTATTTCGTGTTCTGAGGCCGTCCTTGTGACAGTCGGAAAGAAACTCAGCTGAGCTTTGACTTTTAGTTGGGAATTGTTCAGAGTGGTATGGGACTAAATTTAGATCAAGTACCGGTTAATACCTAGTTTAAAAAAAAGAAAAAATGTGAATTCCATTCCAACCCATTGAGGATTATTTGGGAGAAATAATTATTCTTCCAATGGGGTTTTCTATACAACATCATCGAGTCTCATGCCACTCCCTTGAAAACTTAGACCTCCCAGTACCATCGGAGAGGTAGGACAATTTCCAACCACAAGTCACCATTGGGAGTATGTCTATTTGGGAGCAAGCTATGGGAGCGTTCCAGCTCAAGTTTCGTCTTGGCACCTGGGCCTACAGGAGTCATGGGGTCGCACCATCCTGTTGCATCATTTTCTAGGATGCAACCGCAACCTCGTTTGGGAACATTTAGTGAGGTGTTTTAGTAACTATTGGTTTTTTTATATTTCAGACTATCTGTTGAATACACTATGTTTTTTTTCCAGATTTAGGTTACCTCTGGTTTTTTTTTTGACATATTTGTACATTAGATTATTTGGTTCCCAAACTTTGTATCTACGGTAACTTCTTGTGCACAGGAATAAGCCTAGAGAAAATTAGGTTTTTAATACTTTATTATTGGTTTATGTAATTCGGGTAAATTTATTTTTTAATATTACTAGCTTGTTTCCCAAATATTTTAGTGTTATTCGCTTTATTCCATTTGTTCGGTTAATTTAGAGGTCATCGTCGGTATTTATCTCAACTTCATTTCTACTTTAGTCAATTGTATATTTAACTTTATTTATTCATTATTGTATTTTCCCTTAGTGAGGCTTGGGCCTATTTATTTGTAGTATTTTCATCTTTGTCAGTTTCCTTTAGTTGTACGTAGCAGGCGTACTATAACCATTTGGTAGAAGACTTATGTAATTTTGTACCCTATATGTTAGTGAAAGGTACTTATACCTGTAATTTTGTAACAGGTAACATTGTTGTTATCTTAGGTTGAACATAACTTTTGCAAACTTTTGTCATGTTAGAGTCACATAATATGAACTTGTTTAACTCAGAGATTGTTAAAAATCTGGTAGTTCATTTTAATAAATGTTTATTTATTTTGTATATCATTTATTTTTATTACTCCTTTATGTTCATTATTACAGGTTTAATATATTTAATATTTGACAGCAGTGTAAGATACCTGGGAGAATGATCGAAGATCATTTTCATGGCGCCCATGATTAGTTAGTTTTATTTATTTTGTTCGTTTTTAGTCATTAGTCATCTCCATTCATTTTCAGTACATTATTCTTATTTTATTATTTCATCTTTTAGTCATCATTACTATCTATATAGAGCTACTGTTCTTCGACAGGCATGCAAACGAGCCGTATCCATCCTTGAGTGTCAAGTTGCTCTCTTGCATCTATAGCTAGCCAACGCTATTCAGTTTGCCTCTGTCTCTTCCCACTTCTACTTCTATCCCTTCTAATTCCCCTTTCTTCAGTACTACTGCACTTTAGTAGTCTTTTTTTTTCTTACTTCTGTTGGAGTATATCTTTTTACTTTCACTCCAACAGAAGTTTTCTTCTTTTTGTTACACTGGCGCCCAACTGGGTGAAGATGCTGGTTGTAGTAAAATCTAAGTCTATTTACTTTTTCTGTATTTACTTTTGGGTAAGATATATTTGCTACATTGTAGTAAAATCAGGTATGGTGTATTATCCAACAAAAACAGCCCACTCTAGGGATAAACCATCACAGAGTGGCTAGCAATCTAACTAGTACATAATTAACGTGATAGAGTCACGTTGTGTGACTAAATAACTAAGTTACGGGATCTAAAATAAAGTTTATTTAATTAGTTATGATGTATTTCAAGAACAGTAGCAGTACATATTGAACAGGCCCAAACAAAAACATCAAATATTAGGTAGGTTAGGTATTCATATGTCATGTCAAAATTTCTGAAGTTTACTTCAATTCAGACATGACAGGGACGTGCGCATTAGATGGGCGTGACAGAAGGCTGTATAGATACTCGTTAAAACTTTTTATAAATCACAGATAAAAAAACTTAAATAAAAAGCCTAACGATCAGGTATAAAAGATATTAAAATTTAGGTTTGGACACTAGAAAAACTATGGCCTTGATTGAATGTTCCTTTCAAATATTTAAGGATAATATGAGCTATAATATGGAATTTATGTGGTAAATTACTCTAACGAAAGATCTAACTACAATGATGCATTGAATTTCACAACGAAGGAATGAGAGATAAATGTATTATGTACTTACTGAAACAAGGCAGGCACGCCGGAATATCCACTTCTGTTATGTGAAGAAGTCCAAAGAGATGTTTAACTTTGGTTATCTAGTTTTGTAGATGGGATTAGCTGACGCTTAATTTCCTTCTAATTATTTGATTTCCATCGAAAATTTGTCTCAATCCCGTCACTTAAAAGTGAGAATAACCTCACTAGCGGCGCGCCATCCGTCCTTCGAGCCGTTTCCTGACCAACTGCTCTTCAATGTTATCGGAAATCGATTCGTATCGATCCGATAGAAACATGCGCGGTGCTTTCCTCTTGCTTCGATGCGAAAATAGGCACCCGGGCGATTAAATAGGCGTCTCCAAAGAATTTTCTAGAGGGGTATTTTTAATGAAATTTAATTGAATGAATCGAAAATCGTAATTAATTTTAAAGGGTCCGTAGCATAACTGCTACAGCGTGAAACAATTTTTTCTTCTCTGGAACAGTAATTTTAATACATTTTTTAAATTCTTCAATAAAGGTATGGTAGTCATTATTATTTTACAAAAGCGTCCAATCGGCATTCTCTATATTCCATTTTTTTCTAGTATAATTAATATTATTAACGTCATAATTCAAATTTATCTTCATTAAAATTACATAATGATTTGAACCTAATGTCGTATCATCCACGTGTAATAGTAATATCTATTGCCGACTTATTAATACTTCCCGGCCAGACAAAATAGTTTCTTTACCATTATTTAAATATATTAAATTACATTCATCAATGGCCTCTAATAAATTTTTCCCCAAAAGATCCGTAGTACTACAACCCCAAACAACGTTATGACAATTAAAATCACCACCTACCAAAAATGGTTTTTTCAAAATACCAAAAAAATTTTTCCAATCATTCTGTGAAATACTTAATCCAGGTTTAACATATATTAGTATAAGTTTATTGTTTTTCCTGAAGGTAATCGGACAGCTATGCTAATAGTCATTACATTATTTATTTTATGATATAATGGAGTTGGAGAAACAGCCAAACTGCTTTTAAACAGCAAGGCCACTCCTCCATATCCATCATGTCTGTCTTCTCTATATATATATATTATATCTTGAAAAATGAATATTCATATTTCTTTTAAACCAAGTTTCCGACAAAAAACAAATAGAAATATTTTTATCAAAAAGATACCTTTCTAAGGTACCTTTGTTTGCTAAAACAGACCTACCGTTCCATTGCAACATATTAATATTAGCCATTAGTGTTATTTATCTCTCTCTATATATAATTTTTTAAAGCTGCTAATGTTTCTATGTTCATAGTATAACTTAATTGATATAATTTAATTTTTATAAAATCTAATATATTTTCACAAAAATTTTTACTGTCCATTTGTAAATAATCACTATTGTGATAATCAAGTATATTATGGTAGTGTGAAAAAAACCGGTTGTGACTGTACATTGGGATTGCGTAATATTTGTTTATGTTGCTCCATTGTTGCCGTATCTTTCGTATTTGAACTAATGCTTTCAGTCCTCTTCCGTTTTGCTATTGTATAATAACTCGAGGTAGTTGCTGGATTGTTTTTAACCACTGTAGAAAAGTTTTTTTTTTGTATTTGACGTTGGCTTCATAGTAAGATAGTTTTTCTGAGTTCATTATATTTTTAATATTTTTTGCTTTTCCATTTCGGGACATCATATCTGTTGCCATATGATTACCGCTACAAAGTGCACATTTTATATCTTTTTGTCGGTACAATTATTACTCTTATGTTCTTCACTACAATATTTGCATCTATTTTTTCCTCTACACTGGGAACTTATATGTCCAAATCTCAAACATTTCAAACACTGAACTAATCTGGGGATATATGCTTCGACTTCATATATCATTTTTTTATAATTACCTGCTGAGGTATCGTTTGATCCTTAAAAGATACTATTATGGTAGATGTAGGGATATACTCTATATTTCCATCTGAATTCTTAACTCTTCTATTAATTCTTTTTACATTAACTACCTCAAATTTATATCCATATCTAGGTTGAATTATATTAATTAATTCTTTCTCATCCAGGTCTTTATCAACTAACTTAATTACTCCCCTTTTTTGTATAAGGAATGTTGGTAAGTAAACATTATACTCCTTTGCTGCTAACTTTTCGGAAATTATTAATTTATTTGCACTTTCAAAAGAATTAAGTTCGACTTTTACTTTATTCCTACCAATTACTGTTATATTAATGTAATATTATTTTGTACCTCCGGCACTGTCTTTAATATTATTCTGGCTGTCCCGATTCGGTGCAATTTTTCCAAAATTACCGTTTTTATTTTCGATATATACGTAAAAAGGTCCATTATCATTATTTGTGTACAGATTTTTTATGACCATATCATTTTCATTTGTTGACATCATAGAATTTTTTCCCCTGTCAGGTGGTTCTGGCGGAATATTGACTTGCATTTTAGTTTTATCAGCTATTATTTTATTATTATACCGTAAGGAGTAACACCCACCTCTACAGTTCTAAAATGTTTACTCCTATCTCTAGCCAAATGTTTTTATTCGACAGTTGTTAAATATTATAGATTGTCAGTTTTTAATATAATTTAATTTTCAAAATTTTTTACTTACAGCCTCTTCCGCTTGTAATTTTTGATTCTTATTTTCACTTTATACCATAATTTACACTAATATCAGACTTCAAGCTTCAAGTTCAAAAGCAGTTCATACAAAACTAAAATTGAAATATAACACTGAGCTACTTTCAAACGTCTGTACTAATTGACAGTGATGAAGTAAGCGATGCAGTGTAAATGTAAATGTTTTATTAATAATATAATATAATGCGTTGTTCTATTGGGACCGTGTAAGTTCGGCAAAGCGACACCTGGTTTCTACGCTCTGCAACTTTATTCGCACTTTTAACCCATTAACCGCCAAGCAAAGAAATACTGCAATAATATGTAATATATTTGATTAACTAAAGTAAAATAAAGTTAAACATTCATAAAAAAATTGTTTTACACTTTGATAATGGCAGGTGTTACAACAACAAAATGGTTCGTTTTCGAACCTTTGGCGGAAATGAGATATAAAAATTGAAATACACAATTTTATTTTTTGTGAAAAGTCTCAAAACATTTAGAGTGTAAATGGACCTGAAATTTTTGATAAACAAAAATAGTATGGTTAGAACATTGCCTACACCTTCTTTAGCTTCTTTCTCAAAAACGAAGTCGAACGGCCCTCTATCTTTTTTAGAAATTATTTTAGATATTTCCAGTTTACACTTTCCAATCCTGTATCTTGCACTGTGAATGTTGTATTTTCACTTTATACCATAATTTACACTAATATCAGACTTCAAGCTTCAAGTTCAAAAGCAGTTCATACAAAACTAAAATTGAAATATAACACTGAGCTACTTTCAAACGTCTGTACTAATTGACAGTGATGAAGTAAGCGATGCAGTGTAAATGTAAATGTTTTATTAATAATATAATATAATGCGTTGTTCTATTGGGACCGTGTAAGTTCGGCAAAGCGACACCTGGTTTCTACGCTCTGCAACTTTATTCGCACTTTTAACCCATTAACCGCCAAGCAAAGAAATACTGCAATAATATGTAATATATTTGATTAACTAAAGTAAAATAAAGTTAAACATTCATAAAAAAATTGTTTTACACTTTGATAATGGCAGGTGTTACAACAACAAAATGGTTCGTTTTCGAACCTTTGGCGGAAATGAGATATAAAAATTGAAATACACAATTTTATTTTTTGTGAAAAGTCTCAAAACATTTAGAGTGTAAATGGACCTGAAATTTTTGATAAACAAAAATAGTATGGTTAGAACATTGCCTACACCTTCTTTAGCTTCTTTCTCAAAAACGAAGTCGAACGGCCCTCTATCTTTTTTAGAAATTATTTTAGATATTTCCAGTTTACACTTTCCAATCCTGTATCTTGCACTGTGAATGTTGCATAAATTCGACAAATCGACATATTGTCTAAAACACTACACAACCTCCCCTATGTAGCCCGCTCCCCCTCTCCCCCGCCCTAGATTATAACAAAACTGAATACCAGAATACCCGTCTTTCTACAGGTACGTATCCACTACGTTCGTAATATTGGACCACCGAGGCACTGCCGCACGGTCGTTGGCGCACTGTTGCACGGTCCGGGAGCGCCAACGATCCACTATGTTCATGAACCTCTTGCACTCCGCGCTCCCTGCAACTGCTCCAATCGATACGGTATGCGCTCCTCTATATATAAACCGCCACCTATTGGACCGCCGAGGCGAAGCGCGCATTTTTGCACGGACCGGGAGCGCCAACCATCCACTATGTTCACAAACCTCTTGCGCTCCCTGCAACTGCTCCCATCTACATGCATGCGGTCCTCTAAATATAAACCGCCACCTATTGGACCGTTGAGGCGGAGCGCACACTGTTGCATGGTCCGAGAGCGCCAACCATCCACTATGTTCACGAACTTCTTGCGCTCCGCACCCTGCAACTGCTCCAATCGATACGGTATGCGCTCCCTTACATATAAACCGCCACAGATTGGAGCGCCGAGGCAGAGTGCGCACAATTGCACAGTCCGGGAGCGCCAAACGTGTCCACTATGTGAATCAGTTGCAGGAGATCGGAGCGCAAGCCTAATGGATACGTGTTTTTACACATGATAAAGAAATATCCCAAAAAATTACTGCCTGTGCATCACCTTGAACTTATTCCTGATCAGACAGGATTATATTATGTTGACTTCCGCCAATGGTTCGTTATCGAACCATTATTTTCAAACACGAGATGTGATGACAGAATTTTTTTTTTGTATTTTTATAACAATTGGTGTACAAATAGGTTAAAAAAATAATGTTTTAATTTATTTGACCACAAAAGTGCTATGCCAATAAAATTACTACAATAAAAATAAAGTTGTGTCAAAGGATTGAAAATGTCGGACATTTAGAAAATATTTTTGTGATGAAAGCATAAGTTTGGAAATTAAACGAAATTAAATTTAGTTACACTTACATCTTCTGGTTGCTTAAAAAATACAAAGATTTGAAAAAAATGAACGAATTGTCAAAAAATAATTCTACAAAAAAATGGTGCGTTTTCGCACCTTTGGCGCTAAATGGGTTTTATATTGGCCAATTATATTAGTCCTGGTTACTGGATAATAGTCAAGGCCATAGTCCAAAAAAATAATAAGTAGAAAAAATAAGATTCAGGTTATGTTATTAAAACGTAAACAATTGTATGTAGTAAATAAAATTAGTTATTAAAATGCAGTACTGCAAGCAAAATACAATTAATTAAATTTACCTTTATATAATAATTGCATATCATATCAATATTTTGGAGCAATGTATAATTTTTCTTCTTCAACGACAGCAGGTATGAAATGTACGTCAACTTGACAATTTCAATTGACAATATGAATTATTTAAGAAAGTTGCAATATTTCTCCGCTATTCGCGCACGATCGTTTCTCGTATCCCTTCCAAGTACTTGCACACCGCGAGTATAACCTGCCTTATGACAGTTCTGCAGGGTCTTTTTTATTTCTACAGTTTTAGATATCAGTATTGAAAATTTCAGATTATTCAAAATATCTTGAATAAAACTTTGAGATTTGAGTCGTTTATGCCTGGTTGCACCAACGAACCTTAAGCTCCAGCTTAGCCCAGCTCAGCTTATAGATACAGACGCTTTATCTCTCACTTACTTTGCACCATAATTTTCCATTCTGATCATTTCAATCCACGTGACAATCCATTGCTGCAATCTGAAAATTGATCTAAGACTCAAAAGTGCAACGCGTATGTTTCGTAAGCTTTAACTACCCGCGCATCAAGTTTTAACATAACTACACGCGTGGCGTACTCTATACGCCACAAGAAAATACACTTAAAAACAGCGGATTTGTTTTTTTTTTTGAAAAATACACTATGTTTTTAGCAGATGGATTTCTACTACAATGTTTTAAAAAAAAATATCCATTAATTTTATATCCTATCCCAAGAAAAATATTTATTTTTCTATTTTATTTTGTGAGTTTAAATATCTTTAAAATTTCTAAACCGTCCCTGCTTATGCGTAATACCGTTTGTTTCACAACATAGTAAAATCATAGGAAATTTCCTGTTTACTTGTATAAACATTTATTGTTCTGGAAGGATTCGTTGAAAAGTCCCAGTATATTTCCCTTAAGTTTTGAGCGCTAAAAACCCTATGATATTATTGGTCTGAATTTTGAAAGATCCTTGAGTTGTAGTTGACGATTGATCAATAGTTTTGGTCGAAAGATCGAGAAGAAATGCATCCGTTGGACGCGAGAGAGACGTGACGATGCAAAGCAGTTCTAAAAGTACATTAGTTCTGAAAGTATGTTCGAGTAGAACATATCTTTTTTTGTTAGAACTCAACAGACTCAAAAAGAAACGCACTTTGCCGGCTTTAAAATGGTTTTCTTTTTATGGTAAAAGAAGTGAAGGACTGGCAGTTTGTCCAGTAAATGTCAAGGAATATTATTACAATAGTTTCACAACATTTTACATGGATATATTCTTGTGAAACACTATTATTGTTATGCAGTTTGATTTGCCGGTAAAAAAGAAGTGCGTGGTTCCTGGTTCCTGTTTTATGATTTTATGGTAACATTCCTGTATTGAAGTATCCCGATTATATTTGATTTGGTTTGGTATCAATTTTATCCAGTGTCCTGTGGTTCAAAATTGAATGTCTCCCCTCCCAGCCCCGCTTAGAATGGAAAATTTTGGATAAATGTTTGAACGTGTGACATGGATTTTTGTTTTAAGGTATGGATAATGTTTATTTTAAATAATTCACAAGTGGATATTAATTTGGTAAAGGTTTTACATATTTAAATAATTTGTTTTCAACATGGATTCTTGGAAAGTTTTATGTAAAGTAAATTTAATGGCAGTGACTTTTGACAGCCATAAGTCAAATTTTTGTTTTGGTACACTGCTAAAAATAAATAAGTTTAAGAATTGTAAAACCATGTATTTGTTTTTATTATTCATTTCTTGTTTGAGAATATGTTTATTCTCATAATAAAAGGTATAAAGTTTTAAATAAACATTATAAAATGTACACATTTTTATTTATGTAACCTCTTTCTTCAAGAAAATTATTAACAGATATCTAATACAAGCGAATTAGGTTTTAGAATAGAAGAAAATGTAATGGCATAGAAGCCAATAAAGGTAAATGATAGCCCAGTATAACCCCAACGAGGAATCTACGATGAATGTCCCCCCAGTTGGTTTCCAGTAAGTACTTGATATGAGAATTTGAGGATTTTTTCAAACGGCGTCCCAATTTGTTTAAATAGTAGGAAAGTCCTCAAGTCTGTGTAAGTATCCTTTGATGATTTGGTTATGTAGTTAGTCTTCTTTAAACCCTCCTACCCCTCCCAACGAATCTACGACCTGCCACCGCACAAAAAATGAGCTGTCGTTCGCATGAAGGTTTGCGTGTCTGTTCCTTCTACTAGCCCCATTTCGACCCCCCCAGTATCTTAGTAGATAGTCTTTCCTTGATCCCATTAGAGCAGACATGTAAAACGCTTCAAGTTGTATGTTATAAACCTTATTCGGCATCAGTAAATACTTGGAGTTCCTTCTCAGTAAGCCAATTGAGATTTATAACTGGAATCATGGAATAACTGGATTCCATGATAAATAAAATTACTAAAAAAATTTTTTTGAAATGGGATTTTTTACAGGAGAGAAAGTATTGTTTATAAAGAAAAATATATTTTGTTCCATAATGACTAAAAAACAATTGAAATATGTACTTATATTACTATTTATATTAATATAATTGTGGCGTATATTGTCCACCAACGGAAATAAATAATAAACTGTAAATTACGATCTTCCCAGAACGCCGATTATATCGAAACTAAAACCAACTTGTAAAGCACATTCCAGTCATAGGTTAGAGGGATAAACAAGGTCAAAAATTAAATTTTGAAATATATTTGCAGCAGAATTCTTATATCTGGCGTACAAAATACGCCAGCGCGTGTAGTTAAAGGTTAAGCTTAAAATATGTTGGTGCAACCAGACATTACTTACCTTATTTGTTCTGAAACTGTTCTCTTGTGGCATTTTTAATTTAGTATTATGTTTATATGGGATTGAGCCACAATTGTTGGTTTAATGAAAACAACATTCCTTAATATAATTCTACTGCTTGAAGTTTCGATTCACACTCCGGAAATGGTTCTCAAAATGAAAAAGAAAATAAGTTTGAGAATTCTGGGAAAATTTCATGACCTGACCTTTTTAGGTTATGTGTAATACCAAATAAAAATAATATGGTTTCGATCTGATGCACTCTAGCAATCTGTGGTTGAAAAACACTGTTTGAAATGATGTTATTGCCCTAGAGATATCAAATTGTGATTGTTTTTTGTGTGTTACTTTGTTTATGTAATCTATATCGTAGATAATTTACGGCTGCCAAACTGACCCAGCTAATACTTATGTTGACATTACTGACAGTTGACATGTACACTATAAACGCGTCAAAACATTCCGCTCAAACAGTCTAGTTTGAGTCGTTACGATGAAGTGAACAGACAAAGCTGCCGTCATTGCTCTTCATAAGTGCGGAATAAAAAGAGTTCGTATTTTTGAATTACAATAACAGTTAAATATATTACGCGTGTTTTTTATATCGTACTATTAATTTTTTTTGGATGCGTGAGGAGTAAGTGACCGTAAAAATCCAGTAGGGTTCGTGTGGCTCTTCACCGGTTATTAAAGCCATTAGGTCAAGAATTAACACAAATGCTGTTCGAACACAAAAAATTATGGCTCAGGAAATGAACTCCGAGAACCTTTAATTATTATTATATTATCAAGCATTATCAACAAGATGTGAGACATGGGGCTTTTAACCGACAAATAGAACATCGCTTTACATTAAAACAAAATAGGAAAAAAATCAAGACACCAGTTGTCGTTGTACGGTAAAGTTACACATAATTTTTTTTAAATAAACATTTTTTCTATGGGCGAAACTTTCAATAACAAAAACGATGGAGTTTATGTACGGTCATTCAAGGAATCCCGCGAACTAGTGCCGAGATACGAACGAGTTTGTTATCCTGCCTCAGTGATAGTTTAGTTAGTAGGAAGTGTCCTATGACGACGTCATTTCTTCACATTTTTGTAAAAAGGACCTTACAAAAGCGGCAGAAATTATCAACCAGAAATTTTAACAAATATAGTAAAGTCCCTAAATCACAACGTGTTTCAAAATTGACCAGGGATATTTCCACAGGACACTGCATCTGCATGTAAGGCCAAAACTACACAATAATGGCTTGGAAATCGTGTATTTACCCGAATTTATTAGTGGTTGCCATTGGCAGCCAGCCCAGACCTTCATCCATTCGACTACAAATCGTGGTCAGTTTTAAAGGCATGGAAGCAGGTGCTAGTGCTGGTAGAAGCTGTGGACGATTTTCCTATAGGGTTTTTCATTCACAGTCATTTGTTTCGAGCTTCTGTCATGTGTCACATAATATTAATATATCTACGTCATACGTTATTGGTATATACCAATGATACAAATCAAAGACGCATGGCGTAGATATATCAATATTATGTGACACATGACAGAAGCTCGAAACAAATGACAGTCGATGAAAAGCCCTATAGACGTCATTTGTACAGAGATCGATGACTGGCCTAACAGACTTCGTAGTCGAGAGAAATAAGGATTTTCTCAGGACACTCAAATATTCAGGTAGCTGACTTTTTTTTGTTATTGTAGGCTTGGGAGAAAACAACTGTGTCCTGCCTAGAATTCGCGTTTGTTTTTTAATTATTAACAATTTAGTGCAAAAAACGGGATTTTTTCGATTTTTTGCACCCTATTGAAAAGCTAAATCGTTGACATAAAATTACAAAATTTGATTTTTTAGAACATCGAAAAAGCTCATAAAATACCGATTTTTGAAAGTTAGAAGTCAATTTGTTGCTTCGCAAATTGAAAAATAAATGAAAATCGATATTTAATATAACGTTTACTAAATTAAACTTAGAATATTAGAGTCTTACCCAAAGTTGGTTATGTTGGTTATTAACAAACCCTCAAATTTTGAGACCGATCCATTGATAAGTTTAAAAGTTATGCTATTTGTTTATCCCAGAGACTTTTATTTTGCAATAGCTTACTTACTTACTTACTTAAGCCGTCCTCTTGTACCTTACGGTGTCGAGGTAAGTGGAGAAATGAGACGTCTCCATGCCTTTCGGTCGGTAGCTAGTCTTTCTGCTTCTCTCCACCCAATATTTCTTTTTCAGCAAGCCTTTCCAATATTTGCATTCCGCGTTCTTGCTGGCCCGCCTCTTCGTCGTTTGCTGTCAGATGCCGCTTTCCATACCCTCTTTACAGTTCTACCTTCACTCATTCTCGCCATATGTCCGAACCACGATAACTGTTTCGTTTCAAGTCTGTCTAAGGTCCTCCCAACACCGCACCTTTCACGTATGTCTTCATTTCTTATACGATCACGTCTGGTCACCCCGGATACCGCACGTAAATATCGCATTTCGCATGCTTGAATTTTACTACGGATGTTGTCGTTCACTGTCCACGTTTCACTACCGTAGAGTAGCACCTAGAGATGCATCAAGTCAAACTAGTTTGATTTGACTCAACAAACTTGACTTGACTTGAAAACCAAACTTATTTTGTAAATAAGTTTGACTTGACTTGATTTCAATATCTTTAGGTTTGACTTGAAATCAAACTTCTTCAAACAGTTTGAAGTTTGAATATCATATTGCGTTCAGTTACGTTCATTGTGAAGTGTGTGCTTTGTATTATGTCTCAGTAGCGGATCTACGGAGGGAAAATAGGGGAAATTCCCCCCCCCTCTCCCAACAAGGCCAAAAAAATTAATTTCAATAAACATAAAAATGTATTAGCTGATATGATACTTAAACCACAGACAGACAAATAAAACCCTATAAACGCGCCAGTTTGGATAATTTAGAAAACTCAATGCATATACTTAGATAGGTTAATATACCGGATGTCCACTTACATTTTCCCCCATTTAACTGCCTATAACTTCTAAACGGCTCAAGCTAGAAATATGCGGTTTTCGCTGGAATGGTTTATTTTAGTAAAAGTTTTGTCTGAATGGACTGAATTTTTTATATCGCTTTCAAATACGAAAAGAAAAATGGCGGATTTTTGAAAAAAAAACGTTGTTGACTTTTTTTTAATGGAACACCGAGTATATTTTTTTGTAAATTGAAATAAAGGTCATTCACCTATCCAGCGATATAAAGTTTTTCAAAATCGGTTGTCAAATCACTGAGTACTTAATTTTTAAAATGAGAGGTGCAACGTGGATATCACATACCTAAATAACATAACTAAGCAAATTGATATTATGTTATGTGATTTCCACATTGCCTCTCTCATTTTAAAAATTAATTGCTCAGTCATTTGACCACCGATTTAAAAAAAAATTATATCGTTGGATAGGGAAATGGCCGTTTTTTCAAGTTTTTAGGTAAATGACCATTTTTTATGTCGCTTTTAAATAAAAAATTGCGGATTTTTGGAAAAAAAACGTTGTTGACTTTTCTTATTGAAAGACCCAGTATATTTTTTTGTATCTTGAAAAAGCGGTCATTTACCTATCCAGAAATATTAAATTTTTTAAAATCGGTTGTCAAATGACTGAGCAAATAATTTTTAAAATGAAAGATGCAATGTGGAAATCACATAACATAATATCATTTTGCTTAGTTATGTTATTTAGGTATGTGATATCCACGTTGCACCGCCCATTTTAAAAATTAATTACTCAGTGATTTGACAACTGATTTTGAAAAACTTTATATCGCTGGATAGGTGAATGACCTTTCTTTCAATTTACAAAGAAATATACTGGGTGTTCAGTTAAAAGAGTCAACGTTTTTTTTTCAAAAATCCGCCATTTTTCTTTTTGTATTTGAAAGTGATATAAAAAATTCAATCCATTCAAACAATACTTTTAATAAAATAAAATATTTCATCGAAAACCGCATATTTCTATCTTAAGCCGTTTAGAAGTTATAGGCAGTTAAAATGGGGGGAAATATAAGTGAACACCCGGTATTTAAAATTTGTATCTAAACCCAAACATAACATTTGTATTTGAAAAAAATTCAATTATACACATAAAACCAATAACCCTATTATTATTACTCAATTATTTTTAAATATTTTCTTTTTTATATAAAATATAATCATCGGGTGTAGGCGGTATTACAGTACATGAAAAAATATAAATGATGTAAAAAGGAAAACAACCTTTAAGAGGTAGATTATTTTAAGAATAACATAATCTTGAATTTTAAAAAAATACGTCTGTATTGTACGTTTTCGAGCGAACTGACAGCTTGACACCATATGTCACCAGCGTTTTCGACCTGGCCCTCAGATAAAAGAAATAGTACAAACACTCTCATAAATATATCTCAACTTTCCATTGACTAATTCCAGTTTATCTTTTTTAATTGCATCCCTTACGAGAATTCTGACTCAATTGCTTTATTGCTGTTCCAAAATCAAACGAATATCCGTTTCTGCTATGGCTTGCGGTCACCCGTGTTGAGCTGGCCCCCCCACTTGCAAAAATTAAAAAACAAATAGCCCTGATTTATGAGCTATTTATGAGCTCTCATATTCCGCGAACTAAAAATTTTGAGCTCGTTCCACTGAGCAGGAATTTAATACCCTATTGTAGTGGGGGGGGCTGAGTCAGCCCCCCCCCCACTACTTAAAAATAGGAATATTGAATCGGTTTTTGCGGCAGAATTACGAGCTGCTTATGAGCTCTTGAAATTATATAGTTTTGATTTTTGAGCTCATCCCCTTCACCCCCAAACAACCCTTTAATTGATTTAACTTAAGAGAAAGATGCTGAGAAAACTTAAAATATATCGTATTGCGGATTTAATTCCTATAGCTTATATACTCTAAGAATAAACTATTAAATCAAGGGCATTTCGATTATTGAGCTACAACCCCTTCGCAAGAAAACCACCCTATCTTCCCGGCTTAAGAGAAAGTTGTACTTAAAATGCGTTAAACTAATCATTTTACGACTACATATCATTTAATAATTTATAAGCTTCCAAATTACGCGCATTTAGATTAGTAAATTGCAATTTATTTTGTATAGTGCAGTCACTGAAGGTAAAAATCAACGATTACCTTCAAGTTCGGTGAACCTTCATCGATTTTCACGAAAATTGGTCAGTGGTTAGAGGATACGTCAAGAAACAAAGGTGACATGGTACCACCTTGCGCCTTTACCCTGAGGGTGGATACCGCCCCTTCTCGGGGGTGAAAATTATTTTATAAAAAATAACTGCACAAATCAATAAAAGAACAAATTAAAAGCAAAATTTATTATATAAAGTTAATAAAATAAGTCAATACTTTTTAAGTTATTAAAGATCAAAGATTTTAATTATTTGTGAAAAAAATGCATGTTTTGAAGAGGTTTTTTGTAAATCACTGAAAAACTGTAAGTTTTTACAAAAAAGTTAATAGTAGTTTAATTCGTATAGCTTATATTCTAAGAATAAACTCTTAAATCACGCACCTTTCGATTATATAGCTACAACCCCTTCGCAAGAAAACGACCCCATTTTCCCGGCTTAAGAGAGAGTTGTTCTTAAAATAATTTAAATTGATTATTTGGCGACTACGTATCGTTTAATAATTTATTAGCTTGCAAAATATACGCTTCTCAATTATTGAATTGCCATTTTCTTTCTATAGTGCAGTCACTGAAGGTAAAAATCAACTATTACCTTCGATTTCGGTAAATCTCCATTTATTTTCACGAATTGGCAATAACAACTTGGGGTTTTAGCCTGGGGTATATGTCACCCCTTCTCGGGAGTGAAAATTACTTTATCAAAAATAACCCCACAAATCGAGAGAGGGACAAATTGTAAGCAAAATTTGTTATATAATGTGATTAAAATAAATCAATACTTTTTGAGTTATTAAAGATCAAATATTTTAATTTTTGGAAAGAAAATGCATGCTTTAGAGCGATTTTTCATAAATGGCTCAAAAACTGTAAGTTTTTACAAAAAAGTTTTCATCACTAAAATTGAAGCTAATAAAAAATATAATAAATTGCTTACTTGAAAAACTTTTAATGTTAATTTAAAGTAAGTTATTGGTAATTAAATGTATATTTTTTTCCGCGACTGTTCAAATCTAAGGGTTCAAGCTTAAATAACGGGAAAAAGATGCATTTTATAACACTTAGGTACTAAATACTTGTCAAAGTACTTAGAAATACCCATCAAAAATAAGATCCAGAAAAAGTTGATAGTATCAAAATCCGCTCACCAATTTTCGTGAAAATGAATGGAGATTTACCGAAATCGAAGGTCATAGTTGATTTTTACCTTCAGTGACTGCACTATAGCAAGAAAATGGCAATTCAATAATTGAGATGCGTATATTTTGCGAGCTCATAAATTATTAAACAATATATAGTCGACAAATAATTAATTTAAATTATTTTAAGTACAACCCTCTCTTAAGCCGGGAATATGGGATGGTTTTCTTGCGAAGGGGTTGTAGTTCAATAATCAAAAGGCGCGTGATTTTAGAGTTTATTCTTAGAATATAAGCTATACGAATTAAACTACTATTAACTTTTTTGTAAAAACTTACAGTTTTTCAGTGATTTACAAAAAACCTCTTCAAAATATGCATTTTTTCACAAATAATTAAAATCTTTTATCTTTAATAACTTAAAAAGTATTGACTTATTTTATTAACTTTATATAATAAATTTGGCTTTTAATTTCTTCTTTTATTGATTTGTGCAGTTATTTTTTATAAAATAATTTTCACCCCCGAGAAGGGGCGGTATCCACCCTCAGGGTAAAGGCGCAAGGTGGTACCATGTCACCTTTGTTTCTTGACGTATCCTCTAACCACTGACCAATTTTCGTGAAAATCGATAAAGGTTCACCGAACTTGAAGGTAATCGTTGATTTTTACCTTCAGTGACTGCACTATACAAAATAAATTGCAATTTACTGATCTAAATGCGCGTAATTTGGAAGCTTATAAATTATTAAATGATATGTAGTCGTAAAATAATTAGTTTAACGCATTTTAAGTACAACTTTCTCTTAAGCCGGGAAGATAGGGTGGTTTTCTTGCGAAGGGGTTGTAGCTCAATAATCGAAATGCCCTTGATTTAATAGTTTATTCTTAGAGTATATAAGCTATAGGAATTAAATCCGCAATACGATATATTTTAAGTTTTCTCAGCATCTTTCTCTTAAGTTAAATCAATTAAAGGGTTGTTTGGGGGTGAAGGGGATGAGCTCAAAAATCGAAACTATATAATTTCAAGAACTCATAAATAGCTCGTAATTCTGCCGCAAAAACCGATTCAATATTCCTATTTTTAAGTAGTGGGGGGGGGGGGCTGACTCAGCCCCCCCCCCCCCACTAGGGTATTAAATTCCTGCTCAGTGGAACGAGCTCAAAATTTTTAGTTTGCGGAATATGAGAGCTCATAAATAGCTCATAAATCAGGGCTATTTGTTTTTTAATTTTTGCAAGTGGGGGGGGGGGGCAGCTCAACACGGGTCTTGCGGTCTACGACACATAATTATAGTGCCGGCAAAAAATCTTGAAATTCTGCAAAGTGAATAAAACGCATAAATTATGAGAATTATTATTTTAATTGTTAATTAAATGTAATGTATTTAATTAATATTTAGTTTGGAATAAGTCACAAAATAGGCTTATTCTGCACACTATAATATAGCACTGCAATAGATATGCGCAGGTATATACGCATACTATAGTAGCAACCAGAATTTTTTAGTTACATTTAATTTTATAGCATACTTTAACTCAATATTTAACATTTCAATAGTAATTTTACCATCTTAGAATAGGTCCACTTTGGATGTTGTAATTTTATCGACATACTTACTCAGTTGTAAATGTTGTACTCAGATGTAAATATATAATTTAGATCCCCAGGCCTAGAATGCCCATGGTTTGGTTTATTTTTCTTTTCCATTATCTCCTCTTTGTTGCCTTATTTTTCCAATTTGTGATTTTAAGTTCTTCTATGTCTCTTTTAACATCTTTCTTCCATCTGGTTTTCGGTCTACCTTTCTTCCTCTTTCCTCTTCTTCCTCCCGTTAGTATTATTTTGGGAAGTCTTGTGTTTGTCATCCTTTGGATATGTCCCAACCATCTCAGTCTTTGTGATTTGATGATCCCTTTTATATTCGGTTCTCCATAGGTCCAGTTCTACATTTGGTATTTTTATCCACATTCCATTTCATAGCTTTTCTCCAAATATTTTCCTGAGGACTTTTCTTTCCCATAATTTCAGCATGACTTTTTCGGATTTGTTCATTGTCCGTGTTTCACCGCATATAGTATATAATACTATAGGTGTTATCACTGTCTTTTATTACCAGGCATAATTCTCGCTTGGTTTTCATCTTTCATATTTGATCTCCTAGTGAATATCGCTCCTAGATATTGGTATATTTCTACTTCTTCGAATTTATATGATTTTCTTTCTGTGCTTGTTGTCCGGTATTGTCCTTGTATGTATTCTCTCGTTCTATTCATTCTATATATTTAGCATTTTCTTCATTTATGTATATCCCCTTCTTTCTCGCTATGGTCTCTAGTATTTTTATTATTTCTTAATTCTTGTTTATTTATGGCTATCAGTACTATGTCATCAATTTTGTCATCGGTAACTAGCATCTAACTCGACACAAAAGTATATCTACTAAATAAATTATTTTTCAAACTGTCAAACTAGTTTGACAAACAGTTTGAATTTTCAAACCTGTAACCATGGACCAGTTTGACTTGACTTGAATTATTTGTCAGAAGGATTGACTTGAGTTTGACTTGAAATTATGTCAAACTCAAGTCAATTTCAAACATTAAAGTCAAACTTGTACAACTCTAGTAGCACCGGCCCGTATACGGTTTGAAATACTTTCATTTTTGTTTTCAGGCTTACTTCTTTCTTCCTAATAAAACTTTTATTTAGTGCCTAGTATAATTTTGTTGCACTCATTACCCTGCTGTTTATTTCTGGTTCTATACTTGGCCTAAAGCCGCATTGGCTGTCATCCAGTGTGGCCTCGATATTTTCTCGCAGCTTTTTCTCTAGTGTTATTTCGTAGATTTTACTAGCAACTACCAAAAATGATATTCCTCTATAGTTAGAACACTTATGTTTATCGTCTTTTTTGTGCAATGGTAGAATAGTTGCAAACGTCCAATCTCTAGGTATGCATCCGGTACGACAACAGCTCCTTATGACCTTCCATAGTAATTGTAATCCTTCTCCTTCCATATATTTAATTAGCTCAGCCTTGTCCTGCATCCTTGACATTTTTTAATTTTAAAATTGCTTCCCTGTATTCTTCGTAGGTTATGTCATCATCATCTTGTTGTTCATTTAAATTGTACTCCTCCCTGTCACTCTCTATTTCGTTGTTGTCTCCCATTAATAACTCCATAAAATGTTCTCGCCTTCTTTCGGTAATCTCTTCATTTTTTAATAATATGTTACCATCTTTATCCTCTAAACCTGTTACTCCGTTTGATTTTTTTGTCTTAGATTTTTTAAAGTCCTATAAAGCAACTTCGCATTTTGCAATAGCATAAGACAGAAAATAATGAATATAGGGCATTTCTGAGTATGCCAAATGAAAGTAGAAGAGTGATAGTATCAAAATGTATTAAAAAAAGATAAAAAATTAATTAATGTAGTCAAAAATCCTAATGTCCAATTTTTGAAATTTTGTATTTTATAAACATTTAGAATAACTTTAAAAAGATTGTTTATACGGACAATATTTTTAAAATATTTTAAAACAATATTTTAAAAATATTGTCCGTAGAAACAATCTTTTTATATATTCGAAAAGCTAGTGTTTTAACACGAATTTTCAAATAAAAAAATTTAGTGTTTTTTATTAATTCAGGGAATCTCATTGATGCCATTTTAAAGAATGGGATTTGTATTTTATGTTTGCACAAAATTTGCAGAAAAACTGTACGTTCACTCACAGCACCCACTACGAATTTTCAAAAATGTAGTTCAAACGGTTAGTAGGGGAACCTAAGTACAGATCCACCGAGTTAAAAAAGCAATTTCAAACTATACAATTTTCTGTATCTCCGGTTGTTCTGTAACAACTCAATTAATTTTGATCTTTCTTTTTTTAATTCGTATGTAATTTGTATGTAGATTACAAATATGCAATTTGTTTATAAATTTATTGATTAGTAAACAGTCTAATTTGTTTAAACAATTCTTTAAAAAATATTTTGTTTTCCAAAAATCTATTTTTTAATTATAGTATCATTAATGATCATAGAAAAAGTTAAAGTACACTTTAATAAATAAATTATTGTTATTAGATTAAATTTATTTATTAAAGTATACCTTAACTTTTTCTATGATTAATAATGATATTATGATTAAAAACATGTATTTTTGAGGGAAAATTATTTTTTCAAAAGCTGTTTAAACAAATTATACTCTGGGCTAATTAGCAAAATTCATGGAAAAGTTATTTACCAGAAATTTTATTGCTGGAATCGAATTATAAGATCCTATATATTAATAATATAGGTATGCAAAGTCCGCAGATAGTGTGCTACTTTTTTTATAAACAAAATGGCGCCGACAAATCGTATTTTTTTCAATTATTGCTCTATAACTCCGAAGATTTTAACTTTACAACAAAAGCAACCAAATAAAAATTCACCGCAATTAAATTCTGCATAGAGATATGTTTTTCACGATTTGCTCCGATAAAAATTTTCCTCGGAAAATGCGGGTTTTCCTAACAAAAACTCTAATTTTCAAATAAAGTTTTAGGTAAGTAATTGTTAATCAATAATTAAATAACTTAGTGATATCAAAGCTTTCTTGGTATAGATGGTAATTCCAGAAGCCGGTGAAAATTAAAAGAATATTTTAGCAACAATTCAATTGTTAATTAACAATTTACGATCGCAATAATAATCATGATACATTGATCAAACTTATAAAGATGATAAATATGAGATGCTTATTTAATATTTTATCGACAAAATATAAATTTTTCTTTTTTTTTGCATAATCTTTGAATTTTGCAAAAAAATAGTTATAATACGCTGGTCTAATTAGTAAAGTACAAAGAAAGGTTATTTACCAGCAATTTTATTGCTGGAATCGAATTATACGATCCTATATATTATTAATATAGGTATGCAAAGTCCGCAGATAGTGTGCTACTTTTTTTATAAACAAAATGGCGCCGACAAATCGTATTTTTTTCAATTATTGCTTTATAACTCCGAAGATTTTAACTTTACACAAAAACACACTCAAATAAAAATTCACCCCAATTTAATTCTACATAGCAGCATGCTTTTCCCGATTTGCTTCGACGAAAATTTTCCTCGGAAAATGTGGGTTTTCCCAACAAAATCTCGAATTTTCAAATAATTTTTTTGGGCCAGTATTTATTTATCTATAATTATATAGCTTGGTGAAATAAAAGCTTTCTTGGTATAGATTATAAATTATATAAGCCGGTGAAAATGAAACGAATATTTTAGCAACAATTTAATTGTTAATTAACAATTTACAGTCGCAATAACAACCAAAATAATCATGAGACATTGATCAAACTTAGAAAGATTAAAAAGGTGTGATGCCTATTCAATATTTTGTCGACAAAATATAAATTTTTCATTTTTTTGCATAATCTTTAAATGTTTAAAACAAATTGTTATAAACAAATTAACATTTCTCAGAAATTATTTATTATATTCTAATTTTAAAAAATACTTAAAATGCGTATTTCATAGGTCTTGAAAATGAATGCTTTAAAAATTTTTTCCAACCATTTGCAAAAAAGATATGAAACAGCAAAGTAAATATACGATTTTTCCGTTGTTTATAATTTGTTTTAATTGTTTCAAAGCTTAAAAGTGAGTCTATGGTGCAATCTAATTACTCGCAAAAAAATGTCAAAAATTAGTTTAATGGTTATATTTTAATCAAAGATTAAAAAGACTTTTTTTGTAATTTTTAGCGCAAAAGTAGGCCTGATACAAAGTCGGAGCTAAAATGTTCACTCGAAGCGACTGACAAGCAGCATACATTATTTATTAAAAGTGTAGTCGCGCGGCCGGTCGTCGCTCCGAGTGAAAATTTTAGCTACAGTACTGTATTAGTCTGCTTTCGCGCGTGTAAATTACAAAAAAATATAATTATAATCATTAATTAAAATATAAGCATTAAACTGATAATCAATATTTTTTTGTAAATAATTAGCTTGTACTTTAAACTCACTTCTACGCTTTGAAAGAATTAAAAAAAGTTATAAACACCGTAGTAATCGTATGTTAATTTTGCTGTTTCATAACTTTTTTGCAAATGGTTGCAAAAAAGCTTTAAAGCATTTATTTTCAAGATATTTGAAATGCGCATTTTAGCTATTTTTTAAAATTATAATATAATAAAAATTTTCTGAGAAACGTTAATTTGTTTGTAACTATTTTTTTTAAACATTTAAAGATTATGCAAAAAAAAAATAAAAAATTATATTTTGTCGACAAAATGTTAAATAGGCATATCATCTTTATAAGCTTTCAAAGTTTGATTAGTGTATCATCATTATTTTGGTTATTACTGCGACCGTAATTTATTAATTAACAATTGAACTGTTGCTAAAATATTCGTTTAATTTTCACCAGCTTCTGGAACTATAATCTAAACCAAGAAGGCTTTTAAGTCACCAAATTATTTAATTATTGGTAGATAATTACTTATCTAAAACTTTATTTGAAAATTAAAGATTTTGTTGGGAAAACCCGCATATTCCGAGAAAAATTTTCGTCGCAGCAGATCGGGAAAAACAAATCTCTATGCAGAATTTAATCACGGTGAATTTTGATTTAAGTGTTTTTGTTGTAAAATTAAAATCTTCGGAGTTATAGCGCAATAATTAAAAAAAAACACGATTTTCGGGCGCCAGTTTGTTTATAAAAAAAGTAGCACACTATCTGAGGACTTTGCATACAATTTTGTAATTTTGTAAATTATGTAATTTTATGTCAACAATTTAGCTTTTTAATGGTGTGAAAAAAATCTAAATTGTTAATAATTAAAAACCGGACGCGAACTCTAGGCTGGAAACAGGTCGGTTTTCTTCTTATAGGTCTACAATAACTAAGAAAGTAGTCAGCTAGCTGGATATTTGAGTGACCCGAACATGGTCTATTTCTAGCTTATTTACCTGGAGCATTGTTGCTGTATTTAGGCACATGGTAACCATTTTTGATACTTTTTTTACTTTGTAGGTCATTATAATTGTAATATATCAAAAAATTTCAAATCAAACCCTTTGGTAAATTTTTTTAGTTAAATACCTTGTATCAATATTTATGGCAAGACGACACAGTTTCCTTTTGGCACATCGTAAGTTATAGTTTTTAAGGTACCAAGGGTATTATAAGGATAATAAAGCTTGAGGCCAATGGTGTATAGACCGAGGGCCTTCGGCCCTAGGTATATACGTTGACCGAAAGCGTTATTATTAAAATACCCGTGGTGCCTTCAACGTTTAATATCCGACTAAATTATCCTTTATATGAAAAAAATTTGAATGCATTTTGAATTAATTAGTTTCTAATGTTTTCAAATAAGTACATTTACCAGAAATAGTCGTAACGTAATTGTGGTAATCATAGTTTTACTTAGAGTTTTATTTGTCAACTTGACAGTATTGGACTCGTTATTTAAATTTAATAGGCCCAAGGCGTTATTTTTCAATAACAAGCCCTTGGGCATTATATCGTACTTAATAGACTTCGAAACAATGTAAGTATTTGTCAAATTAGGCAAATAGACCAGTCCGATATTAAATTATTATTACGTTTATTTGGGATTTAGTTATAATTGATTGTAATGAAAATTTTTTGCTTACTTAGAAATCCAATGATATTTATATATTTGAGGTCATGTGAATAAAAATAACCAATTGTAAGAATATTACACTGGTTAACGGTTTTCACTTCGTTGCTACAGATACGCATGAATGTAAATTTTGACGTTTCACATAAATTAATATAAATTCAACATGTCACGATTTGGTTGCGATAATGATGAGAAGATAAACGAAATTATCGAGTCAAATACAAACAGAAATACTGAGAAAATACTAAGAAAATACTGAGAAAACACTATGAAAAATACTAAGATAAACGAAAGTTATTGAAACTAACACTTCTCGGTCTTCGTTCAATTTTTCGTTCATTTACTAATTGTACCCTTAAATAAATAATTTTGTAAAAAATTGAAGAATCTCAGATGCAGAATCCACCAATTTAATAAATTAAAATGGTAGATAGTATTTTAAAACTGAGATTTTTCGTGTTTGAAAGTTCTTACTGGTACATCCTTAATCTGCGACTTTTTCAATTAATAAGACAGCAGACGACGAATATAGAAAACGAAAGGGAAACGATCACATTTTGCTTTCATTCGTCTAGGAAAAACGGACAGCAGAGGAACTTTCAGTACTCAAATCCGAGTAAAGGAAATAAAAATAATAAATGATGGTTTTGCTTGTTTTCGATTCAGAGGGTTGCACACCAGCTAGACAGGAACTGTTTCTACCCTTTCAGGCGTCATCAGTAGCTTTCGAAAGTGTTTCGAAAGTACTTATTATTATAAATAATTTTGTGTTTGTATTTATAAAAAAAAAGAAAGATTTTTATTCCAAATAACCCTTGAACATTGATAAATCCTCAAAAATGTAATAACAATTTTCTCAAGTTTGTTGTTTATTGGAAACAGACATCCGCCTACTGCGTCTGTTTGTTTCCAAGCAGCAAGCTTTTGAAATCTGTTATTAAATTTTTTCGCACAATAATTATCAAAGTTTCCGAGTTATTGCTACTAAAAATTAAATTATATAGGCAATTATTATTTTACGTTTTGATTTCCACTGTGGAAATTTTTTTAAAAATACTGCTATTTCGTATATTAAGCAGCCTTGCGTGATAATATCCTAAGTGTGACATGAAAGGGAAGAATTTTATATATTCAAATTTGGAGAATGGTTAGCGTTCATCATCGAGTCAGGAACAGCATCAGCAGCAGCAGCTCTACAAACCAAACAACTTATTATACTTGAGTAATTACTTACTGAATTGCAGTAAATGTTCGCCAACTTTGCTAGGAGACTAAGCCATTTAAAATTAATGATTTGGTTCGTAGGGTTTTGTTAGTCGAGTGTTTCACCACCTCTGTTATTAATGACAGCTTGACATCGATATGGCATACTTCTTATCAAATTGTCAATATTGTCTTGTTAAATTTGTTGCCAGTACCCTTGCATACAGTTTAGCAGCTCTTCTATTGTCTGGAACACTAATCCTTGTCGTGTTGATGGGATTAAGTCTGGGAATTGAGCAGGTCAGGGCAATACCTGAATATTGTTCTGCTCTAAAACAATAGGTTCCAGAATATGATTTCGATATTTATCTATCTATCAGCGAGGTTCCTATCTATCTATCAGCGAGAGCCTCTGCCGCTTCTCGCATTTCGACCGCCATCGTTTTCTGTCCATCCATTCGTCTTCTTTGATGGCTCTATCTTTCATGATGTGCCGTACATTTTCTTCCCAGGCAACTGAAGGTCTTCCCCTTCTTCTTCTTTGGTGTGGTATGTAATTTAAAGCTTTCTTTGGCCATCTATCTTCATTCATTCGTTTCACGTGACCATACCACACTAGTTGTCTAGTTTCAATTTTATCTACACTGGAATATACAGTATGTGTCCTCCTTCTAATATCTTCATTCCTTATGTGATCTTTTTTAGATATACCACACGCTCTCCTAAGATAATCCATTTCTACTACTTCTATTCTTTTCCTATCTTTTTTTGTCATCTGCCAAACTTCTGCCCCATAAGTCATAATAGGCTCTACCAAGGTACGATAGATTGTCAATTTCGTTTCTTGCCTTATATCTTTAGACCACAGTAGAGAGCTCAGAATGTTTACCGCTTTTTTGCCCTGCTGCGTTCTCTTTTCGATGTCTCTTTTGGTAGTGCCTTCTTTAGATATTATAGATCCGAGATATTTATATTCATTACATCTTTTCGTGGTTCTAATTTCTAACTCTGGATCTTCTTCATCATCCCCTATTTTAAGATACTCTGTCTTTGACATATTCATATTGAGGCCCCATTTTTCATATTCTTTCTTTAGTTTTCTAAACATGTAGTCCATGTCTTCCTCATCATTCGCTACGACTACCTGATCATCTGCAAAAAACAAAGTTGTTAGACATTTACCACTGCCTATGTATATTCCCATTCCGGATACTTGTTTCCTCCACTGCTCTAGCGATGATTGAATATATATTTTAAATAAAGTCGGAGACAGACAACATCCTTGTTTAAGCCCCTTTGATATAGGGAATGATTCAGATATAAAGTTTCCTTCTTTAACGACACTTCTTGCATTTTTGTATATATTTGCGATAGCATCCACATACTCTCTACTGAGACCTACCTTCGTCAATGTTTGAAACAGTTTTTTCAAAGGTACCGTATCGTATGCCTTCTCCAAATCTACAAACAATAGGTGGGTAGATAGATTCCTTGCCTTCCGTTATTCTATTACCTGCTGCAGAACGAATATATTATCAGTGCACGATCTTCCTGCACGAAATCCACTTTGTTCTTCCATGTCTTCGTATTCTGATTCTATTCTTTTCTTTATTGTTCGACCGTACAACCTCCCTACTGAGCTGGTAACAGTTATTCCTCTCTATAATTAGAGCATATGCGTTTATACCCTTTCTTGAATACTGAGCTGATGTATCCAACATTCCAATTCGATATTTATTTGCTCTAAAAAATCCTTCAATATGATCAACTTCAGTTCGAAAACCTATTGAAACTACAGCCCAAACCATCAAAGATCCTCCTTGGTATCTGTCAACTCCTTGAACGGTTTACAAGCGAGATTGAATCGGGTCCTAAACTTAACCTGGATTCATCGGTAAAAAGAATATTTGTCCATTCGCTTTCTTGTCAAATTTAATAATCTTCGGACCAGCCTAATTTCTTTTTGCGATTGCCACGGGATAATAATGGAATTCTAGTGGGACGTCTAGCGTGAAGAGTACCCCTTGCAAACCTCTTACTGACAGTTTGAGCAGGGCGTTAATGCGATTAATGTTTTAAAGCTAACTTCTTAGGTGGCTGGCAGTAACATTGGGGTTCTTCAATGCCCGAAGGTGAACAAACCTGTCCTGTACCGGTTGTGCTATTCTTGTTGGACCAGTGTGTCTTTCCTTTATATCACCAATTTCTTGAAACTGCTGCCATAACAGTCCTACAGTACTTTTGGTAGCATTCTCAGCTTCTGCCTCGTCGTGGATGTTTATACTACCCTGTACCTACCAATAGCTCGTAGCTGTGTTTCACGATCAAGATAATTTCTTTACATATTAACTTAGTTAAAACCACAATAACAACAAATTCTAACTACACTTGCAGCAAAAATTGTACTGAATATACTATTAAGTTGAATAGGTATACAGGGTGTTTCATTAATAATTGTCCATATAGTAACTGGAGAAACCTTAGCGCAAAATACGAAGATTTAACCTAAAACTCTTAAATAAAATGTAGTTCCTTACTGAGTTACAGGGTGTTTTATCTAAAAATTTAAAAACTATTTTTGCTCAGCATTTTAAAACTATTCGACGTATCCTTTTCATACTTGGCAGGAAGTATAGGTACTGTAGAACCTACTAAATTATGTTAAACTAACGTTTCTGGCTATTACCAGAGGCGTACGACGGGGGAAAGTGAATGGTTGACCCTTTCCAAATTCTACGCCACTGGCGGAATTGCTATTTTAGTTCAATTATTGGATTCTCCAATACTTTCTATGAAAATAATATACTTTTCATTTGTAACAATAAAGTCATTAGTTTTCGAGATCTTTGGAGTTAAAAATGAAACAACACGGTTATTTTGAATAATGTATTGTGTCGCTTCATTTTTAATTTCAAATATCTCGAAAACTAATCATTTTATCGTTCCGAATGAAGAGCATATTATTTACATAAAAAGTACTGGAAAATCAAAAAATTACACTAAAATAGCCATTTCGTCAGTGGCGTAGAATCTAGGAAGGGCAACCAGCCACTATCCCCCTGTCGTACGCCTCTGGTAGTAGCTAGAAACATTTATTTATCTTAATTTAGTAGGGTGTACAGTACCTACACTTTCTGCCAAGTATGATAAGGATACGCCAAATAGTTTTGGAGTACAGGGTACAAATAATTTTTAAATTTTAATCATATGAATAATATCATAAATTAATCAAAATAACTGTGCCGTTTCATATTTAACTTCAAATATCTCGAAAACTAATGAATGTATCGTTACCAATAAAGAGTATATTATTTACGTAGAAAGTATTGAAGAATCTAAAAACGGCACTAAAATAGTAATTCCTCCAGTGGCGTAGAATTTGAGAAGGGTCAACCATTCACTATCCCCTGTCGTACGCCTCTGGTAGTAGCTAGAAACGTTTGTTTATCATAATTTAGTAGGGTGTATAGCAGTCGCACTTTCTGCCAAGTATGAAAAGGATACGTTGAATAGTTTTAAAATGCTGAGCAAAAAAATTTTTAAATTTTTAGATAAAACACCCTCTAACTCAGTAAGAGACCACATTTTATTTAAGTGTTTTAGGTTAAATCTTCGCATTTTATGCTAAGGTTTCTCCAGTTACTATATGGACAATTATTAATGAAACACCCTGTATAAACTTCAAAAAATTTACCTTTTTTAAGATCAACAAAAACAAACCGATGCAGTAAATTGTGATAAGATATTTTATGTCCAATAAATCAAAAATAATCCAATTTTATATTAACAGATAAATATTGCTTTTTAAAAAGTAAACGACTTTCATTTCTTGTCCCCTGGACCATTTTGATGTGTGTATAATATGTTGTTCAATAAGTTTTGCGGTTAGATAAGAGAGGACGTTGCTACTAGCCTGATTTTTTTTGTTATGTTGGTACACTCTTCATGTGAACGTATGTGAAGTTTCATTTCAATCTGTCAATTCGTTATTTGTTTAGAATCCATTTAGTATAGATGTATCACAGTATTTTTTACAATGGAAATAGTCAAGTATCGTGCAGTGATAGAATCTTTAGTTTTGGAAGGTTTAAAAGAAAAGAAAGGACCCCGCAGAAACCTTATGGGAAACGGCTCTCTGTCAAATGCTCTGAAACTTTGGGTTTTAGCTCCAAAAAACATGGTTTTAAGATATAAGCCTCTGAAGTTATAGGTACAGTGAGGATGTTTGAGATGAAATAAATTCATTTTCTCGAGAATGGGCGAGTTAATTGTTTGCCATATATATCATACTTGTGTCGTCATCCATCTGGGCGTGATCACGTAATCGATCATTTTTTAAATAAGAATAGGGGTCGTGTGATAGCTCATTTGACAGGTTACTCAATTCTCTATTTAATAATATAAACATTAACATAATTATTTATACAGGGTGCCCAAATTTTTTTTTATTAAATTAATGGAGACAAAAAGAAGAATGTATATAATTTGATTAATTCGAAATACATTTTACTGTTGTCCTAAAATAGGAAAAAATTCTATTTGATAAATTAATATTGTTTTTCGCTTAAATTCAATATTAAAGCTGCCACTTAGCAGATTGAACATTTAATTTAAACGAAAAGCAATGTTTATTTTTCAATGTTGTTCTGAAGCTATTTTCTTTATTTTTCAAATTCTCTTTTCTAACAGCAGTAAAATGTATTTCGAATTAAATAAAGTATATATACATTCTTCTTTTTGTCTCAATTAATTTAATTAAAAAAATTTGGGCACCTTGTATAAATTAAATAATTGTGTGTGTGTGTGTGAGAGAGATCCTGGCATCAGACAAAATCTATTTGCCACAAAACATGTAAATTCTTAATTACATTAAATGATTTCATATTGTCTATTTCTAAACTATACCGCTATTTTTGAATTTCTGATAAAATTAATGATGGAATCTAGTACCGCTTTATTTGGGGAAGAAAGGAGAGCTGTAATATTTAGTGGCAATGGACACTCGTGATGAATTAGTTCTTGATACAGAATTGAAGAAGATTGAGAGTTCAGAGAACATTCTAGAAATATATGATTTAGATCACCAATGGATACATTGTCACAACTACAGACAGGAGAGTTAAGTATTCCAATTTTATATAAGTGAGATGGAAAGCGAGCATGATTCAATTTTAAACGAGTCAATACTGACATTTGTGCTCTATTATAATTAAAGGTGAAATGAGGAATGTCTTTTGGAAGTGTAGGGTGAATTCTGAAATAAGGGTTTGTAGATTTATTTGCAATTCTTTTGTAATCAGTTTCCCATTTTCTTCTGATATTAGGTTGGAGAGCATTATTCAAACCTTTTATATTAAATACTTTGTCCATATGGTGGCAACTGTGACTACTTTTTGCGGCTATATCCGCAATTTCATTACCTTCGACTCCGCAATGTCCTTTCGTCCAAATAAACGAAACAGTTACATTATTGTGTTTAAGATCCATAATTAATTTTTTAATGTTCAAAATTAAGGCATTTCGGAATTGGTTTTTTTGGGTGACCGCTAATAGCTTGTAATGCTGATTTTGAGTCTGAAATTATTGCCACATTCGTGCATGTTTGAGTTGCACACCATTTTAGTGCCTTTTCAATAGCAAAGGACTCGGCGGTAAAAATGGAACAATAATTTGAGATTCTGTACTTTTCAATATGATTTATGTTTGAAACAAAAAATGGCGAACCTGTGTTTAGCTCCGTTTTTGACCCATCTGTATATATTTTAGTTAAGTTCGACCCGAGACCATTTACAATGGATTTTATCATGGCTTGGTTTAAAATATTACAATCCGAATACCGAGGGAATATGGTGATAGGTTTGTCAATTATAGAATCGAAACTGTGTGCATACAATGGTATTTTATTAAGTTTAACAATATAATTTTGAAATAAGTTTGTATCAATAAATGCATCTGCCAAAGGAGGAGAGTTTTTCTTTTTCCAATAATGATTTGTCAAATTCTCAATTACAAGAAAGTTAATTTTTGCGATCAAATCACTGTTGTAACATCTATATTTTAATAGACTTTTATTTGCTAAAAACTGTCTTCGAAAACTAAGAGGAAGTTCTTGAAACTCTGCCAGAATGGCATGATTTGGTGAAGATGCCATTGCTCCCAAACATATTTTCAGAGCTCTATATTGTATTCGATCAAGAGTAAGTTGGTTCGTATTGGAGGTAGAACCATAGAGAGTACACCCATAATCCAAAATCGAGCGAATATAAGACTTGTAGAACATTAAGGAAATTTGTTGATCCGCGCCCCAGCTCTGTTTGGAGAGGAAGCGCAGAAGATTAATTCCCTTTTTACATCTTTGTTTGACATACTTAATGTGACGGATCTATAGAAGTTTACTATCTATAATTATACCTAAATATTTATATTCTTTTAAGATAGGAATAGTGTATTTACCTATAGAGAAATTATCGCCTAACTGATATCTGTGCCTTGTGAAACACATCACAGCTGTCTTTTCTGGTGAAACACTAAAACCCATATCGTCGAACCAGTTTTAGCCCGATCAAGGAACACAAACCTTTACAAAAACCTCAAAAAAATTAAAGGAAGGATGAAAATTTGGGAATAGGTAGTTGAAATTGTCTATTATTATATAAGAAAAAGTTTACAATTCTAAACCGTCTCCATTTTACAAAAATAGGGAAATAAGAGTTGGTTTTTCATTAAAAGTGCTGTATTTTAAAAATAATGAAATAATAAAAAAAATGTAACAGTGAAAAATAAAATAGTCATCAGAGTGATTTAACCTTAAAGATTGGTCTTAAAATTTTTTTTAGATCTCGATTATTTTATGAGATATAGCCTATTTTTAATAAGGGTTGAAAACCAAAAATTTTTAAAACGGTCTTATTCGATTAGTTGTGTATCAATTAATCTGAAAATTGGTGAACACACTCTTTACAGATCTATTAAGTACTTAAGGTTAAGATTTTCCAACAATTTTCAAAAAAAATTTACGGCCAGTGGAAAAATTTTGGAAATTTTTTTTGAATTTTTGGAAAAAGAACTGAAAACTTTGTTTTTTCTTTTAAGTATGTACTTACCTGAACGAATTACATGCGCGTGCACGTATCCTATATTATTTTCTTTTTGAATTAAGTTAATAATTTGAAAAACTATAATTTTAAAGTACATACTTGTATTTTTAAGTTAATTATTTCAATATAAACATATACAATGAAAATATATCAAAATTTCTCAAAAAAATATTTCTTTTACTAAACATTTATTAGGTTTTCTAAAGTTCATTTAAAAATTAAATTAACTTAATTAAAAATAAATGTACTCTATTAAGAGGCTACATCAGCGCGTCATCAATATTTTTTTCGATAGTTCTCCGAACTTTCAACAGTGCGGCAACAGTGTGTCGGCAGTACTACAGTGTCAGTGACACTATACACTATACTATCAGAAACAAAGGCACAGTAATGTGATAACAATAATTATTATACTCATAGGCGCGCTAAATGTTGCCATGTCAGTCAAGTTCGATTTCTTGTTATAGATAATCGTTTTTAGTAATTCCATTGTAACACAAAATCTAGACATGGGATAAAAAAGTTTATTTGAAGAAACTGTATTTTTTTTGTTCTTCTTAAAGCGGCACATACTCGTTTTTTATATTTAATTTAATTTTAAAGTAATTTCTACATACTAACATGTTTCTTAAATTGGGCTCTGTACCACAATTCTTTACTATATTGCGAATATGTGTGCCCGATATCTCGACAAAATATTCAAAATTAAAGTTGCAATCTTGGAACGCGTTTTTCGCGCGCTGGTGTTGCCTCCTAAGTTATAAAGGATCAAATGAGTATGAAGTACTAAAATGATAAAAGGTGCAATGAAAAATCGTTTATTGTATATCGAACTGGATCGTCACTGTTTACATTTAATTAATTAATCTACATAAATTATTCAGAGTTCATTTTCATCTTCCTCTGATGTAAAATTTGTGTCTGAATCAACTTCATTTATAATAGAATCAACTGTAAAATCATAATTTTGGGTCTCTTGGCAGCTACCATCTAAACTATTATCATCTTAATCATCAGAAACTATAATGTCTTCCTTTTTATGATTTGTACAATTACCAGTTTGACAACTTCCGCATGCAGCATGAAAAGGTTTCTCCTCTTTTTAATACATATTTTAGTCTACATTCTAATTTCATCACAGTCCAAAAGCATTTTGTGTCTATCATCTTTTCTTTCTAAACTTACACTTTTTAATGTTTTAATTCCACGTTTGACAATTACAATGTTTTCGTTATCACATTCTAAATGTTTTTCACAAATAAAACAATAATTATTATTATTTGTTTCACTGTTCTCACTCATTGTAAATATTTACACAATTATTTTATAACTAACAGATCACTTTTATTGATAATAAGTTATAAATTCAAAAACTTTGACAGCCGAAAACGATAGCAAAACATTGCAGCGTGAACATTGCTCCAATTTTTTAGGTTATGTTCGTCTACTGTGTTTAGAAAGCGCGCTGTTTTCTCTTTTAAGCAACTTTTTCACCTGTGTTTACGTGCCCCATATATTTTTATTTTTGCAATAGGCCTGTTGCATATATATGTAATATGTTATTCAAGCCTTTTTTAATATGTTCCCATATTTTCATTTAAAAAAAGGCTTTCAGAAAAGAATGGCATCGATTTTATTAAAACATGACATTTTTTTGTAATTGTTTATAATAAGTGAGCCTTATTTAAAAAGTATTCTATGCATAAGAAAAATAGATACCGCTTTCGAAAGAGTACATTTTCAAGTACCTACAAGCATATTTTTAAAGTTTTTTATGAAGTTTCAACAAAGATATTATTGATTGAAATCTTGAAAATTGACTTAAAATAAAAATCAAAAAAATATCCATTTTTATCGCCATACAAATTTTTATCCTTTAAAGTAACGTTGTGCAATTTTAAATCTAAATGTTAATTAGCCATTTTAAAACGTAAATCTAAAAGGAATTTTAATTTAAATAATTATGTAAATTTTTGTCACAAAAAATATGTGTTGCTCTGAAAACTTGTATTAGTATATTTTAAAACATATTTTTCTAAATTAAATAATTTGTAATTCACAATGAAAATATATTCACGTTAAAATTGATATTTTTCTAAAGGTATTGTGTTTTTTTCGTACATTTTAATGTTTGATAAATGCCCCAAATTATCGATTTAAAAGTTAGTTAATTTTAAAATGTGACATTTTTGTTGTGCGCGCAATTCAAATAAGCGCCCCTGTTAAGTACTTTAAAAAGGGTTATACGTTAGAAACGAATCAAGATGCAAACAAGGTTTTTAGTCAAAATGTGCGGATAAAAGTACCTTGATGATTTTTAAATAAAATTTTTTTGTTATTACTGCCTTATTTTCCGAGACACAGCACTTTTAATGAAAAACCAACCCTTATTTCCCTATTTTTGTAAAATGGAGGGGGTGTAGAATTGTAAACTTTTTTTTATACAATAATAGACAATTTCAACTACCTGTTCCCAAATTTTCATCCTTCCTTTATTTTTTTTGAGGTCAGATTGTTCTTTGATCGGGCTATTTTGTAACCTGTCAAAAGTACGTCTTAAGTCTATCATGCAGCGGTCGTAGGTATTATGGGTGACATAAATGCATAAATCGTCCGCGTATTGAATAATTTGTATGCCATCGCTCATCAATTCATGCAAGTCTGCAGTGTATAAGTTAAACAAAAGGTGACTTAAAATAGAGCCTTGCGGAAGCCCGTTGTAAAGTACTCTTGGACCATGTAAAACGTTATGACTATCTCGCAAAAATACTTTTCTATTAGCAAACAAATTTAAAATATTTATAGAGACTCTTTTATTGATGCCAAACGTTACCATTTTTGAACATAATATTTCCAAATCTACCACATCATAAGCCCCTTTAAGGTCCACAAAAAGACACAACATGTAATTATTTTTTGATAGACACAATTGAGCATCTGTAACTAAATGGGAGATTGCATCAATTAATTGTGCCTGTACCTCTACGAAATCCATACTGATTTTTTGGTAAAATTGATCTGTTTTCGACAAAATGTTCGAGTCTAAATTTTATAAGCCTTTCGAAAGTTTTTGTAATACACGATAACAATGAAATAGGTCGGTAGGACGAAGGTAAGTCAGGTGGTTTCTTAGGTTTCGCTAGAAGACACACAATTATATTTTTAAGACTATCTGAATACTTTTGTTTCAACCACCAATCATTAAAAATTTCTAAGAGAAGAAGTTTACCACTTTCAGGCAATTTATTTATTATCGTATAAGTAAACCCGTCAAGTCCAGGTGCAGTATTTTTTGATTTTTTTAAGGCTAATTCTAATTCCGAAAAGCTAAAATTTTTTGAGAAGGTGTCTGAGTCTTGATGGAAGTGAAATTGATTAATGTTGTCGTTAAAAATTGGACCTGCAGCAGATGAAGGAGCCAATGTATCAAGAACTTTTTGAATAAGGCTTTCGTCTAATTGTGGTTTTCTTTTTTGATGGTGTTTATTGCAAATAGATCTTACAGTGTTCCATATCTCAGTCAGAGGAGTGTTTTAATTTAATTTATTCAAAAACATTTTCCAACTGTTTTTTTGTTTAAGTTTGAACGTACGTTTGACATTAGCAGAAATGTCTTGATATTGTAGATAATTGATAAAATTACCTTGTTTTTTAAACTCGCTGAGAGCTTCTTTTCGTTTTTTAACAATCGCAGAACATTCCTCATCCCACCAATAAGGTCTTGGTACAGAAGGTGTGAAAGATTTCTTAATAGGCATAGATTTCGATGCTGCGACCGTGATTGCATTGAGGAAAAATTCGATTTTGTCTACCGAAGTTGAATTCCTATATAAATTATTGAGCTTACTAATTTCTAATTCAAAAATATTTCCAAAAACAGACCAGCCAGCACGAGAGTCATTCCATTTTGTTGATGGGTTGATGACAAAGGAGGAGGGATTGATTTGAATTTCTATATTGATTGGGTAGTGATCTGAACCTAATCAATCTGAATCTACTGACCAAGCTATACGGTCGGCTAAAAGGGGAGATGTTAGAGTTAAGTCAACGGCTGAATGATTACTAAATAGTTGGGGATATTCTTGTTGGTGTTCCGTCATTTAATGTAATTATTTCACAATAATCCATGGCCTCCACTAATATTCTACCATTTCTGTCGTCTGCAATTGGCCCCCACATACCGTGGTGAGCATTAAAATCTCCCAGAAAAATAGTTTTTGCAATATTAAACTGAAGGAATAGGTTGATCCAGTCATTTATTTCTATTCTAACATCTGATGATCTATAGATTGATACTAATGAGAGATTAATTTTGTTCAAAAAAACTGCGCATGCTTCTATACTGTCATCGAAATTATTATTAATTTCGTATTCTTGGTAACCTATTCCCTGTCTGATGAAAATACCTACGCCACCGTAACCATCTTCACGACATTTATTGATAAAGTTATATCCGTTGAGTCTAAAATGATGACCGGATGTGAGCCATATTTCTGATAGAACTATTATATCTGTATGGTAGTTGTTAATATGATGCATAAGACTGCCTTTGTTACTATAAATGGATCTACAATTCCATTGTAATATAGTTAGTTTTTCTGTAATATTTTTAGTAGCCATTTTCACTATCTGTGAGAATGGATTCTAAATTATCTTCATTATTATCGAATATTGTAATGATATTGTCCCTGATTTTATTTAATTCAAATTTTCCTTGATTATTGATTATATTTGTAATTAATGAATATATCTGTGAGATAAGTTTATCTCGACAAAACATGAAATTATTCTGTTGTGGAGCGGGTGTATATGGAGGAAGAGAAATTTGCCTTTTTTGATGGGAATTTTCTAAATCTGAATTACTAGTGCTTGGAATCTGAGAAGAAGTGTCAGTTCTTCGCCTTTTAATTGTTTTTGATTCTAATGCGGTTGAATTTGATTTTGGTTTATTTAAAGGAGCATAATAAATTGTTTTGTTTGCTGGTGCTAAATCGGGAAAATTTTCAAGATTATTTAATATATCAAACCTATTGTTGGTATTAATTTTGGCATAAGCTGGATTGTTAATCGATAATTCGGCATCCTTAAAACTTTTATTTTCGAAAGCCATTACTTTTTTTATGTCGTGTTGTTTTTTGTACATTGGGCAATCTCTTGAAATTGAAGGATGATCAGAAGATTTACAGTGAACGCACATTTGCAACTCGGAATTACATTCAGCGGAAGAATGCTCATTTGCACATCGAGAACAAGGAGATTTGCCTTTACATTGAACGATATTGTGTCCGTAACGTAAACATTTTCCACATTGGACAACTGGATGGATGTATGGTTCTACAGGGAAATTAACCATATTTATATTAATAAAGGACAGAATTTTATTACCTTTAAAATTTATTACTACCAATTGTCTATTGACAAGTTCTTCTTGTTTGGTTTCAGGGTTTATAATTTTTTGTTTCATTCTTCGCACTTCCGCCACTGGAACTATAGAATTAATTGCTTTTTTCAAGTATTCTTCAGTAAAAAAGGTATCAACGCCACGTATTATGCCTCGTTTATGCGTGAAAAATTTTGGAATATAAGCAATCAACTTATTTTTTGTTAGTATTTCGTGATTAATTAATAAATTAGCGATTTTGTATGTTCTAAAAATTACCTTAACACGTTTTAAACCTACAGAATGAATATCAATAACATCATTTCTAAATTCAATTACTTGTTGTAAATAAAAGCCAATTCTGATAGGAAAAAGACGACCAAGATTCTTATCGGTATGTTCCAAAAATACCTGATACCGACCTGCATCCGTTGGTTGATATTTATTATCAAAGTCATATTTTTCGAAACCTGAGGATACTGTATCCATTGAACAAACATTAATTTGATTATCATTATTAATTATTTGAATATTAGTATTTAAATTAACCGAGGGCGGACCAGGACCGTCCCCGTTACCTGACATTTTCTGTACAGCAAATCTGTCTTCAAAACTCTAGTTTTCCGCAAAGTACCACAAAACAGAAACTATTGATAAAACTCTGCACGTGGAAACAAGGCCGGAATGTACCAAAACACTGCCAAAATTAATAATTCTTTGGGACGAACTCCAAAAAACGAACACGACTTTGACAGTTATTTTGACGTACTCGAAATTAAATAATTATGTTAATGTTTTTGTTATTGAATAGAGCATTGAATAACCTTGATTGCGTCATCACGCCCAGATGGATGACGTCACTAGTATGATATATACGCCAAAAAATTATAATTTAGAAATAAAAATCGACCTGATTCCTAATTGGAGGGCTGAGAAACATAGTGGTTAAGTCACTTATTTGCAGTTTTAAGATATCCCGTTGCCTGGCATCTAAAATAAGCAATCTGTTACGGTGCACCGTGGCGTAAGTCAAACTTAAACTTTTAGCTACTAGATAGCAGCATATCCTTAGCGCACTTATTAAAATATCAAATACCTTGAGCATCATAGTGAAGTAAGTGTCACTTACACCACTATGTGCCTAAGTTTCTGTCAAAAATCAGATGAGCTACATAGTAGTAACATGGATTACAGCAGTGATAAAATGTTTAATATAATTTCTAATAGCGATGATAGCGACGCCGATAAGGACTAGAAGATACTTGAGCCCAGATCTTAATGTTGCAAAGATGTACAATCTTTATACACAGTGGTGTGTCGAAACTGAAATTGATCCTGTGAAAGAGTATTACTACCGATCTACTTTCAACTCAAAATTAATTTACAGTTTCACATGCCTAGAAAAGATACATGTAAACACTGCGATAGGTAAAAGCAAATGGTAGATATAAATCCAGAAACAAGAGCAGAGCTGGAAAGGGAACATAAGCTCCACTTGGCAAGAGCTGAAAAAGCCCGTGCTACTTTGAAGACAGATAGCATATTGGCAAAAGAATATGAAGATTTATGCACCTTAACTATTGATTTGCAGAAAGCCCTCCCGTTTCCAAAACTAGCAGTGTCTGAGGCGTACTACCGGAGAAACATGTACTGTTACAACCTGGGGGTACATGATATGGGGAAAAATTTAGGGTACATGTACGTATGAGATGAGACGATGGCAAGCAGGGGATCACAAGAAATTTCTGCTTGTCTTACCAAGCACATAAAACACAATCCCTGTAAGCACATAATAATTTTCAGTGACAATTATGGCGGACAAAACCGGAATATTAACGTAGCTTTAACTTTAATGAAACTGACACAAGAAATAAAAAATGTAGACGTCATTGATCTAGAGTTCATGGTTTCAGGACACTCGTATCAACCTAATGATGCGGACTTTGGTCACATACTTAGAACAAGCAGCACGAAATCAGACTATCTTCACCCCGGATGACTGGTACAGAATAATAACAACCGCACGGAAAACAAACAAGTTCTTGTTAGTAAGGATGGCAGATGACGATATCCTGAGTGTTGAAAACTTGACAAAAGCAGTAACAAGACGACAGAAAAATATAGACGGGGACAAAGTGAACTGGTTGAAAATACAGTGACTTCGTTTCCAAAAGGACAAGGAATATTCTATCCTGTACAAGAACACACTGAACGACTTTATGCTATTTGAAGAGCTTGATGTAAATCCTGCCAAACATGGTCGACCTCGTAGCCTTGCTCTTATTGAACAAGATAAAATTTACAGTGGTCCCCGAACTATGTCCTGTCTTAAGAAAAAAGACATGCTATATTTGTTAAAATACACTCCCCTGTGAATCACGCTATTTTTAGAAACATAAGGAGTAATCAGAATGAAGAAGACGTAGGTCCATTTCTTGATGCGATCTCTGAGGAGAACGAAGAAGAAATTTAAACCTTAGTTATTATATTAATAGTAAATTAAATAATATTTTTAGTTTAATACCCAAAAATGATTATGGTGTAAGTCACTTTTTGGTATGCACTGTGGTGTAAGTCTGTACTGTCATAATAAAATACATAAAAAAATACTTTAGTAAATTTAGTATGTTGACTAGTAAAAACTTTTAATTCAGTTTCTCTCAATGGTTCACTGATTTTTCTAGAGTGTCATAGGCAAAACCTTCGTAATTGAAAAAGTAGTTAATTTGACTTACACCACTATGTTTCTCAGCCCTTTAATTTATCTCCTCACTGTAATTTAATTTATCTCCTCAAACGTCCTCACTGTACCTATAACTTCAGAGGCTTATATCTTAAAACCATGATTTTTTGGAGCTATGCTCCCATTGAGTCTTTTGTTCTACACATCCAGAACTACCAGAATCCAAAGTTTTAGAGCATTTGACAGAGAGCCATTTCCCATAAGGTTTCTGCGGGGTCCTTTACGAAGAAATGTTAAAAGAGTATAGTATAAGAACACTTCGCCTTAAATTATTACAGTAGAAATATGTCGTGTTCCTGAATTTAAACGTAGTAGTACAAGCCTTGAACACGACCCACGTCAAGGACGTCCAAAAACATCAACAACACCAGAAATCTTAGAAAAAATATACAGGATATGGAATTGAAAACTGGTCGAGTGACTGAAAGTGGTTTACAAGAATCCTCAGGCATCTCATTGGACAGTGTAAGCAATATTTTTGCTGAAGTATTGAAACTGGTCGAGTGACTGAAAGTGGTTTACAAGAATCCCCAGGTATCTCATTGGACAGTGTAAGCAATATTTTGGCTGAAGTGTGAGCGGCCGTAGCGTAACGGCATAATCGCTGGCCTCAGACGCCAGTGCACGTGGGTTCGAGCCCTGCCAAAGACAAATAATTTTTCATTTCTAAACATGATACGAGCCGTCTCACCGTGCCACGTAGAGCACGTTAAGTCGTCGGTCCCCCTGCGCTAGTGTATGTTCATCGACACTAGTTACTTGAAACAGGGTTAAAGATGTAAATGGCGCCGGAACAATCCGAAAGGATCTCCCCGGCAAAAATTATTGCGTTTCAAAAAGCTGTGTTCACAATGGGTGCCGCATTCGCTGACAACGCAACACATTCGAATGCAACTTTGTCAGCAACATTTAGAGCGTTTTCGAAAGAATTAAGTATATTTTGTACGTCGATTCATAACAATGGATGGGACTTGGTCTATCACCATGATCCTGAACCAAAATAAGAGGCTAAAGAGTGATAGAACCTGGTTTTTCGGAACCGAAACGAGTTCGTGTCCAGAAATCGACCAAAAAGGTTTTAGCATCCGTTTTTAGGATGCGAGAGGAACTTTTTGTGGATGACTTGAAAACTGATAAAACCAATATTATGGATTATTGTTACCTTCTAGACCAGCTGAAGGAAAAAAATCGTGAAAGAAACCCGGTTTGCAAAATAAAAAATCCTTTTTCATCAAGACAATGCACCATGTCGTATAACATTTTATCAATAGCTAAAATCCATGAATTAAAGTTCGAATTGTTGGAGCATCCAGAGTATTAATCAGATTTGATTCCTAGCGACTTTCGTTTGTTTCAATACCTAAAAAAATTTATGCGTGGAAAGCGTTTTCCATCAAATGATGGGTACATGGAAGCATATTTTGCTGCTCTTCCAGATTCTTTTTTCAATGATGGAATTTATAAATTAGAATCTCGTTGGAAAAAGTGTATTCATGTTCAGAGAGAATATAGTGAATAAAAAAGTGTATTTCAAATCATAAAATTGCGTTTTTCTTATAGAACCGCAAAACTTATTGAACAACCTAGTACTATAGTTCTTTCTGAAACTGTTTTATTGTGGCATGTAGAACTTACATACAGTTGAGTCCGCGAATCTTTACCCGTGCGTCATCATTTAAAGCATACGAAATAAGTCGATGATAAGTCGGAAATTGAAATTTACTAAACGCAACAGCAAGTGACTTGCTGTTTCGTTTAGTAAATTTCAATTTTCGACTTATCATCGACTTATTTCGTATGCTTTAAATGATGACGCATGGGTAAAGATTCGCGGACTCAACTGTATTCTAAGTTTATATGGGATTAAAATTAAGCAACAATTTTTTATTGCAAAGAAAATTAAATTTTATGATTGGATTTCCACTCTGGAAATTGTTAGCAAAAACGATTGTTTTAAAAATACGACTACATCGTATATTGTGCAGCCTTGCGCTAATAGTGTGACATGAAAGGGAGGAATTTTATATATCCAAATTTGGAGAATCGTTAGCGTTCATCATCGAGCCAGGAACAGCATCAGCAGCAGCAGCTCGGCAAACCAGGCGACTTATTATACTTGAGTAATTACTTACTGAATTGCAGTAATTGTTCGCCAACTTTGCTAGGAGACTAAGCCAATTAAAATTAATGATTTAGGTTCCATTACATCCGAATCAACGTGATTTAATTGTAACTTTACGAAAATTACAACGCCAACAGTTGTTATCGATAATGGAATTTGGCGAACATCCGCCATTATCGCCGTGTACACGCCAGAACATAACGATGAAGACGTCATTAAAGTAAATGAAGATTCTAAGGGCTTTTTGTGCCCTACAATTATTTCGCCGTATATTCGGCTCGAGGAGTTTATCGGTAAATATTAAGGGTCGTTGGTTTGGTTGCGCTTATCTCTAATGATGCTATAAATAACTTAGTATGAATCTAAATTTCTTTTCAATTAGAAACTTACTAACTACGATATATATTTAAAATATAATATATACACTCACGGACAAAAATATTGCATATTTTGAAATTATAATTAACAATTAATAATTAATTAACAGTAAGGCAACAATACATTACATTATGTTTTTTTTTGAGTGAATTTGATGGCCTTGGCCGAGCCAATTAGCCAGACATTTTGTTATTTTAAAAACAAACAAATTTGATTTTTCAATCAGAGGAATTTTTTCTGTATTTATAACTCTAAATACATAACAAACTAACATTATTATCTACAATTATTATCTAAATAATACTCTGTTTTGGTTGTTCATTTTTTTTTTGTAAATTTTTATTTTTTTTGTATTTTTTGTTACATTTTTTTTATATTGTTAATTTGTTTTAAATACAGGGTAAATTTTATTGCTACAATCTATATTTACAGTTTTTGATATGTTCGTAAATTGTTTTTAATATATTAATATCTTCAGAAAATATCAAATTGTTCAGGTAGACGGGAAGTGGAATTTTTAATATATTAAGATTATCATAAAATTTGTTTATATTTACTGATTGATGTGAACATTCGAGGAGAATATGTAGTAGATCACCTTCTTTTCCACACTCACAGTTAGGTGACTCTGTGAGACCCAAACTGTACATATGAAGGGGGTAAGAGCATGATTACATCTCAATCTATTTATAACTCTTATGAAATGGCGATTTGATACAGAATGAAACAATTTTTAATGGGAATTTCAGGCTGCATTTGTTTGTAATTACTACCAGTTCTCGTGTTTCGATAATACCTTTGCCAATTTTCTTTTTGGTGTCGTCTACTAATAATATCAATATCCGAAATGGGTAGTAAGTTCATGGGAAGTTCTTCGCCTATTTCTAGAGCGGATTTGGCTAGCCTGTCTACTATTTCGTTACCCCTAATGCCTGCGTGTCCCTTTATCCATGAAATAATGAT
This sequence comes from Diabrotica virgifera virgifera, assembly GCF_917563875.1. Taxonomy (NCBI): domain Eukaryota; kingdom Metazoa; phylum Arthropoda; class Insecta; order Coleoptera; family Chrysomelidae; genus Diabrotica; species Diabrotica virgifera. The sequence continues at coordinate 85,370,576 of NC_065450.1, forward strand.
GTTTTTTCCTAAATTTGCAATTTTATTATAAAGAGTCATAATTTCCAATTCTATATAATTGAGTTGTTGGTACTTATGTACGATAGTTAGTCCATCAACGACACTCTTATTGTCTGTAAATATTATGCAGCTTTAGGGTTCGTTACTAAATATGTGTCTTAAAGCAAAAAGTATCGCTATCATTAAAGCGGTGTATATCGATGATTCACAAGGCAATTTGAATAATTTTTTAAATCCACTTTGAATATTGATTATTGCACATCCTACTTTGTTTTGTACTTTGGATCCATCTGTATAGTAAAACTGATAATGTGGCCATTTATGAAGTATAAATGATTGAAAAACGGCTGGATTTAAATTAATATCCATAAAAAAAGTATTAATTTGTTTTGAGAAAATTTCTTCTAATACATGGGAATACATAGGTGAAACTTGATTTCCATAAGTATAGAAAGTACTTCGGTATTGAGATATTTTCAAGTAAATCTCTACAAGAAGGGTACATTTTTTCTTTGTCCAATATTTATGAGTTAGATCTAAAATTGATAACTTATGTATATCCTGCAGATAGTTTGTATTTTTTCCTATGGTTCTAGTAATAAATTTATCACTTAAATCACTTAAAATTTATCACTTAAATCTAGTAATAAATTTATCACTTAAATTACATTATGTTAGATTATAATACAATACAAAACAACTTAATCTTAAATTTAACTAATAGGTCTGGATCCCGCGTATGAAAAAAAAGTTGATTAATAGCAAGCTGGAAATTTGTTAATAGCTTAAGGGTGTCTAGTCGGATAAACTTTGATATATGGGAACACTGGAACAGGGGCAGTTTTAATTGTGGAACAGTTTAAAAATTTGGAAAGGTCAGACCACAAAACGGAGATTAAACTCTCATGCAAAAATCAGACTGCTATTTATCACCTGTCATAATTCCTGTCATTTGACATATTCTACATGTTCCACTCATTAAAACGCCCATTTGGTGATAAATAGCAGTCTGATTTTTGCATGGGAGTTTAATATGTGTTCGGAAAGTTTAAGTCTGTTCTGTCGGACAAAATACATGTGCCGTTTTTGTGGTCTGACCGTTCCAAATTTTTAACCTGTTCCACAATTAAAACTTCCCCTGTTCCAGTGTTCCTGTATATCAAAGTTTGTCCGAATAGACACCCTTAAGCTATTAATAAATTTTCAGTTTGCTATTAATTAACTTTTTTTTCATACGCGGGATCCAGACCTATAATAACTGCTATACATTTATATTATGTACAAATTCGACACATTCCTTCTTATTTCTAGCCAGCGTCCTTGCTTCTATCCACGTTGTTCCCCTTTTCTCGATTATGTTGCCTAGTGTTCTATCCCATGTTTGTCGTGGTCTACCTTTCTTCTTTCTTCTTTGCGTTTTTGCCTGCCAAATTTCTTTCACCGGTTTTGTCTGATCCATTCTCTGAAGATGACCCCACCAACTGAGTTGCCTTCTCTCTATAAATTCTAACGTTGACTAGATTTCCAAATCTTCTTTTTTTTTGAGTGTTGCGTAGTCTATCTCTTTTGGTAACTCCTCGAACTCGTCTAAGGTATTTCATTTCTACTGCCTGTATTTTACTCTGTTGTCATTCTGTTAGTGCCCATGACTCGCAACCAAAAGTTAAAACAGGTCTATATATTGACTTAAACACATTAATTTTTGTTTTTCGTGTTATTTCTTTTTTATTTATGAATTTATTGCTCATTGCTTGGTATAGGTTCATTGTTTTTTTAATTCTATTATTAATTTCTGTTTCCTGTCTTCCGTTGTCTTCTAATTCTACTCCTAAGTATTGCAATGTTCGTGCTTGTTCTTTATTTACTTCTTCTATTTTTATGTTTATTTATCTTTTCTTCTTCTTCCTTTTCCCCCATAACCATAACTTTTGTTTTATTTCTATTAATTGTAATTCCATATTTTTTTAGTGTTTCATTCCATATTTCTATATTTCTTTGTAGTTGTTTCTCATTTTCGGCCAATATGACGACGTCATCGGCGAATGCTCCTTCTGAAATGTCTACTCTTCTTAAACTTCTATAACCCACAGGCATTTTTTTTCACTTTTACTTTACATTCTTTAATTAGCTCATCCATGTAAATTATAAACAGTGTTGGAATTAATCCTCCTCCTTGTCTCAGTCCATCATTCGTAGTAAATGGTTTTGATGTTCTGTTTTGGCTGATGATAAAATTGAAATTTGAAATTAACGAGTGAAATAAAATTTTTTGTGCTGTCCCCAGTGTCATAGGAATAGGATTTCATTTCCGAATGTAATGTTTTATTGTATCACATAAATGGTATAATCGGATTTAAATATAATATGGGCTAGATGGTGGCCAATATAATTTTTAAATTGAATCTCATCAAGGTTAATATTCACTATTCTACCGAGATGAAGACCTGCGTCATGGTGCATTAACACGAATTTGTTATACAATATGGCTGGAAAATGGTAAAACATAATCTCCTTAAATGTTTTAAATGTATATATCAGCTGTCATTCACCAAATCAACTTCACAAGTTCGGTATTTACTTTCCAAGAAATCACCACTACCAATATTGACACTCTGTATGAGGTTACATCTGGCATAGCGTTAATTATATGGAAGCAGGATTTACAAAACTTTGTTTACAGAGGAGTTGGCGAACAATATCAGTTGTAACCTCAAACAGAACGTTAGTTTTGATGGCGAAGGTATAGTGCTACGAAGCGGTATTATACCGAACATGTGAAGGTGATTAGGCGAATGCCACCTAATGTGTACAGTGAAAACATTTAAGTAGATAATGTTGGGCCATTTGAAAACTATATTGGATATGACATATTGGTGCTAACGCACGTCTTCATGCCGCTAGCATGATGAAGACTTATCTTAATGAGATTCAATTTAAAAATTATACTAGCCAGCATAAACCCTAGATCAGATTTAAATCCAATTATAGCATTTATATAATACCTTAAAACATCGCATTCGGAAAAGAAATCCTATTCCTGTGATACAGGAGGGCTAATGATAACAGCACAAAAAATTTCATTCCAGATGCATATGCAATATTTTTTCCGTGAGTACAGTTGAGTCCGCGAGTCTTTACCCGTGCGTCATCATTTAAAGCATACGAAATAAGTCGGAAATATATTTCACGCAACAATAAGTGACAGAAAGTAGCTACTGTTCCGATTACGGGTTTTACTATAAAATTTGACGTTATCAAATAAATAGAATGTCAAATGTAAGTTTTGCTTCAACATTTTTGGCAGAATTGCAGCTACATTTAAAGTACATTAATAAATTCTTTTAATATTATTAGTGATTAATAAATAAACAATTTATAAAAAATAAAATTAAATATACAACAATGTTTACAGTGTGTTGATGTAATAGGTTTTTATTATTATTTATTTAAAAGTATTTTGCAATATGTTGAGTGTCAACAATAAACAAAAGTAATGCCATTGACTAAACACAAGAAGGATTTTACCCACTGATAAAGTCAAAGTAAAATTTTTAAAAGAGTTTTATAGGAAATAATATTATATTTTATAACTACTAACTAATTAGTTGTCATATGATTCACTTTTACGGAAACCTAAACACAATCGCTTCTTTACTGTGTGAATGACGTTAGCTTTGTATGTTTTAAATATTAATTGCCAAATATTAATTACTTACCTTAAAATTTGAAAGTCCAATATAAAATTAGTTGTGAAAACAACTGTTTGTGTATAATAAAGAAACTTCAAAACGCAAAAATTCGACAAAAACCGCAAACAATTCAACTGACTGACAGCCCCAAAAAGTAAACAAAGCAGAAACGTCAAACAAATTTTGCTTAAAATATGAAAACATACCAAATCGTCTTTTTTGTACCTATCTCTTTTCAATGCACTGAGTCTAGATGGTTCACAAAAATAACATGTTTTTTAACT